>NC_135506.1:63871070-64038208 GCF_052857255.1 Amblyomma americanum | reverse complement strand
GTGTCAGAGAAAATATTATTATTAAGACCGGCCGACCGAAGTGCTTCGAGCACAGCGCGCAGGCGTCTCAGGTGCTCTTTCTAACGTGTCAGAGAAAATAATTATTATTAAGACCGGCCGACCGAAGTGCTTCGAGCACAGCGCGCAGGCGTCTCAGGTGCTCTTCTAACGTGTCAGAGAAAATAATTATTATTAAGACCGGCCGACCGAAGTGCTTCGAGCACAGCGCGCAGGCGTCTCAGGTGCTCTTCTAACGTGTCAATTATAAGACCGGCCGACCGAAGTGCTTCGAGCACAGCGCGCAGGCGTCTCAGGTGCTCTTCTAACGTGTCAGAGAAATAATTATTATTAAGACCGGCCGACCGAAGTGCTTCGAGCACAGCGCGCAGGCGTCTCAGGTGCTCTTCTAACGTGTCAGAAATATTAAGACCGGCCGACCGAAGTGCTTCGAGCACAGCGCGCAGGCGTCTCAGGTGCTCTTCTAACGTGTCAGAGAAAATAATTATTATTAAGACCGGCCGACCGAAGTGCTTCGAGCACAGCGCGCAGGCGTCTCAGGTGCTCTTCTAACGTGTCATTAAGACCGGCCGACCGAAGTGCTTCGAGCACAGCGCGCAGGCGTCTCAGGTGCTCTTCTAACGTGTCAGAGAAAATAATTATTATTAAGACCGGCCGACCGAAGTGCTTCGAGCACAGCGCGCAGGCGTCTCAGGTGCTCTTCTAACGTGTCATTAAGACCGGCCGACCGAAGTGCTTCGAGCACAGCGCGCAGGCGTCTCAGGTGCTCTTCTAACGTGTCAGAATTAAGACCGGCCGACCGAAGTGCTTCGAGCACAGCGCGCAGGCGTCTCAGGTGCTCTTCTAACGTGTCATTAAGACCGGCCGACCGAAGTGCTTCGAGCACAGCGCGCAGGTGTCTCAGGTGCTCTTCTAACGTGTCAATTAAGACCGGCCGACCGAAGTGCTTCGAGCACAGCGCGCAGGCGTCTCAGGTGCTCTTCTAACGTGTCAATTAAGACCGGCCGACCGAAGTGCTTCGAGCACAGCGCGCAGGCGTCTCAGGTGCTCTTCTAACGTGTCATTAAGACCGGCCGACCGAAGTGCTTCGAGCACAGCGCGCAGGCGTCTCAGGTGCTCTTCTAACGTGTCATTAAGACCGGCCGACCGAAGTGCTTCGAGCACAGCGCGCAGGCGTCTCAGGTGCTCTTCTAACGTGTCATTAAGACCGGCCGACCGAAGTGCTTCGAGCACAGCGCGCAGGCGTCTCAGGTGCTCTTCTAACGTGTCATTAAGACCGGCCGACCGAAGTGCTTCGAGCACAGCGCGCAGGCGTCTCAGGTGCTCTTCTAACGTGTCAGAGAAATTATTATTAAGACCGGCCGACCGAAGTGCTTCGAGCACAGCGCGCAGGCGTCTCAGGTGCTCTTCTAACGTGTCATTAAGACCGGCCGACCGAAGTGCTTCGAGCACAGCGCGCAGGCGTCTCAGGTGCTCTTCTAACGTGTCAGAGAAAATAATTATTATTAAGACCGGCCGACCGAAGTGCTTCGAGCACAGCGCGCAGGCGTCTCAGGTGCTCTTCTAACGTGTCAGAGAAATAATTATTATTAGGACCGGCCGACCGAAGTGCTTCGAGCACAGCGCGCAGGCGTCTCAGGTGCTCTTCTAGCGTGTCAGAGAAAATAATTATTATTAAGACCGGCCGACCGAAGTGCTTCGAGCACAGCGCGCAGGCGTCTCAGGTGCTCTTCTAACGTGTCAGAGAAAATAATTATTATTAAGACCGGCCGACCGAAGTGCTTCGAGCACAGCGCGCAGGCGTCTCAGGTGCTCTTCTAACGTGTCAGAGAAAATAATTATTATTAGGACCGGCCGACCGAAGTGCTTCGAGCACAGCGCGCAGGCGTCTCAGGTGCTCTTCTAACGTGTCATTAAGACCGGCCGACCGAAGTGCTTCGAGCACAGCGCGCAGGCGTCTCAGGTGCTCTTCTAACGTGTCAGAGAAAATAATTATTATTAAGACCGGCCGACCGAAGTGCTTCGAGCACAGCGCGCAGGCGTCTCAGGTGCTCTTCTAACGTGTCAGAGAAAATAATTATTATTAAGACCGGCCGACCGAAGTGCTTCGAGCACAGCGCGCAGGCGTCTCAGGTGCTCTTCTAACGTGTCAGAGAAAATAATTATTATTAAGACCGGCCGACCGAAGTGCTTCGAGCACAGCGCGCAGGCGTCTCAGGTGCTCTTCTAACGTGTCAGAGAAAATAATTATTATTAAGACCGGCCGACCGAAGTGCTTCGAGCACAGCGCGCAGGCGTCTCAGGTGCTCTTCTAACGTGTCAGAGAAAATAATTATTAAGACCGGCCGACCGAAGTGCTTCGAGCACAGAGCGCAGGCGTCTCAGGTGCTCTTCTAACGTGTCAGAGAAAATAATTATTATTAAGACCGGCCGACCGAAGTGCTTCGAGCACAGCGCGCAGGCGTCTCAGGTGCTCTTCTAACGTGTCAGAGAAAATAATTATTATTAAGACCGGCCGACCGAAGTGCTTCGAGCACAGCGCGCAGGCGTCTCAGGTGCTCTTCTAACGTGTCATTAAGACCGGCCGACCGAAGTGCTTCGAGCACAGCGCGCAGGCGTCTCAGGTGCTCTTCTAACGTGTCAGAGAAAATAATTATTATTAAGACCGGCCGACCGAAGTGCTTCGAGCACAGCGCGCAGGCGTCTCAGGTGCTCTTCTAACGTGTCATTAAGACCGGCCGACCGAAGTGCTTCGAGCACAGCGCGCAGGCGTCTCAGGTGCTCTTCTAACGTGTCAGAGAAAATAATTATTATTAAGACCGGCCGACCGAAGTGCTTCGAGCACAGCGCGCAGGCGTCTCAGGTGCTCTTCTAACGTGTCAGAGAAAATAATTATTATTAAGACCGGCCGACCGAAGTGCTTCGAGCACAGCGCGCAGGCGTCTCAGGTGCTCTTCTAACGTGTCAGAGAAAATAATTATTATTAAGACCGACCGACCGAAGTGCTTCGAGCACAGCGCGCAGGCGTCTCAGGTGCTCTTCTAACGTGTCAGAGAAAATAATTATTATTAAGACCGGCCGACCGAAGTGCTTCGAGCACAGAGCGCAGGCGTCTCAGGTGCTCTTCTAACGTGTCAGAGAAAATAATGATTATTAAGACCGGCCGACCGAAGTGCTTCGAGCACAGCGCGCAGGCGTCTCAGGTGCTCTTCTAACGTGTCATTAAGACCGGCCGACCGAAGTGCTTCGAGCACAGCGCGCAGGCGTCTCAGGTGCTCTTCTAACGTGTCAGAGAAAATAATTATTATTAAGACCGGCCGACCGAAGTGCTTCGAGCACAGCGCGCAGGCGTCTCAGGTGCTCTTCTAACGTGTCATTAAGACCGGCCGACCGAAGTGCTTCGAGCACAGCGCGCAGGCGTCTCAGGTGCTCTTCTAACGTGTCAGAGAAAATAATTATTATTAAGACCGGCCGACCGAAGTGCTTCGAGCACAGCGCGCAGGCGTCTCAGGTGCTCTTCTAACGTGTCATTAAGACCGGCCGACCGAAGTGCTTCGAGCACAGCGCGCAGGTGTCTCAGGTGCTCTTCTAACGTGTCAGAGAAAATAATTATCATTAAGACCGGCCGACCGAAGTGCTTCGAGCACAGCGCGCAGGCGTCTCAGGTGCTCTTCTAACGTGTCATTAAGACCGGCCGACCGAAGTGCTTCGAGCACAGCGCGCAGGCGTCTCAGGTGCTCTTCTAACGTGTCATTAAGACCGGCCGACCGAAGTGCTTCGAGTACAGCGCGCAGGCGTCTCAGGTGCTCTTCTAACGTGTCATTAAGACCGGCCGACCGAAGTGCTTCGAGCACAGCGCGCAGGCGTCTCAGGTGCTCTTCTAACGTGTCATTAAGACCGGCCGACCGAAGTGCTTCGAGCACAGCGCGCAGGCGTCTCAGGTGCTCTTCTAACGTGTCATTAAGACCGGCCGACCGAAGTGCTTCGAGCACAGCGCGCAGGCGTCTCAGGTGCTCTTCTAACGTGTCATTAAGACCGGCCGACCGAAGTGCTTCGAGCACAGCGCGCAGGCGTCTCAGGTGCTCTTCTAACGTGTCATTAAGACCGGCCGACCGAAGTGCTTCGAGCACAGCGCGCAGGCGTCTCAGGTGCTCTTCTAACGTGTCATTAAGACCGGCCGACCGAAGTGCTTCGAGCACAGCGCGCAGGCGTCTCAGGTGCTCTTCTAACGTGTCATTAAGACCGGACGACCGAAGTGCTTCGAGCACAGCGCGCAGGCGTCTCAGGTGCTCTTCTAACGTGTCATTAAGACCGGCCGACCGAAGTGCTTCGAGCACAGCGCGCAGGCGTCTCAGGTCCTCTTCTAACGTGTCATTAAGACCGGCCGACCGAAGTGCTTCGAGCACAGCGCGCAGGCGTCTCAGGTGCTCTTCTAACGTGTCATTAAGACCGGCCGACCGAAGTGCTTCGAGCACAGCGCGCAGGCGTCTCAGGTGCTCTTCTAACGTGTCATTAAGACCGGCCGACCGAAGTTTTCGAGCACAGCGCGCAGGCGTCTCAGGTGCTCTTCTAACGTGTCATTAAGGACCGGCCGACCGAAGTGCTTCGAGCACAGCGCGCAGGCGTCTCAGGTGCTCTTCTAACGTGTCATTAAGACTGGCCGACCGAAGTGCTTCGAGCACAGCGCGCAGGCGTCTCAGGTGCTCTTCTAACGTGTCGTTAAGACCGGCCGACCGAAGTGCTTCGAGCACAGCGCGCAGGCGTCTCAGGTGCTCTTCTAACGTGTCATTAAGACCGGCCGACCGAAGTGCTTCGAGCACAGCGCGCAGGCGTCTCAGGTGCTCTTCTAACGTGTCAGAGAAAATAATTATTATTAAGACCGGCCGACCGAAGTGCTTCGAGCACAGCGCGCAGGCGTCTCAGGTGCTCTTCTAACGTGTCATTAAGACCGGCCGACCGAAGTGCTTCGAGCACAGCGCGAAGGCGTCTCAGGTGCTCTTCTAACGTGTCAGAGAAAATAATTATTATTAAGACCGGCCGACCGAAGTGCTTCGAGCACAGCGCGCAGGCGTCTCAGGTGCTCTTCTAACGTGTCAGAGAAAATAATTATTAAGACCGGCCGACCGAAGTGCTTCGAGCACAGCGCGCAGGCGTCTCAGGTGCTCTTTTAACGTGTCAGAGAAAATAATTATTAAGACCGGCCGACCGAAGTGCTTCGAGCACAGCGCGCAGGCGTCTCAGGTGCTCTTCTAACGTGTCAGAGAAAATAATTATTAAGACCGGCCGACCGAAGTGCTTCGAGCACAGCGCGCAGGCGTCTCAGGTGCTCTTCTAACGTGTCAGAGAAAATAATTATTAAGACCGGCCGACCGAAGTGCTTCGAGCACAGCGCGCAGGCGTCTCAGGTGCTCTACTAACGTGTCATTAAGACCGGCCGACCGAAGTGCTTCGAGCACAGCGCGCAGGCGTCTCAGGTGCTCTTCTAACGTGTCATTAAGACCGGCCGACCGAAGTGCTTCGAGCACAGCGCGCAGGCGTCTCAGGTGCTCTTCTAACGTGTCATTAAGACTGGCCGACCGAAGTGCTTCGAGCACAGCGCGCAGGCGTCTCAGGTGCTCTTCTAACGTGTCAGAGAAATAATGATTATTAAGACCGGCCGACCGAAGTGCTTCGAGCACAGCGCGCAGGCGTCTCAGGTGCTCTTCTAACGTGTCAGAGAAATAATTATTATTAAGACCGGCCGACCGAACTGCTTCGAGCACAGCGCGCAGGCGTCTCAGGTGCTCTTCTAACGTGTCAGAGAAAATAATGATTATTAAGACCGGCCGACCGAAGTGCTTCGAGCACAGCGCGCAGGCGTCTCAGGTGCTCTTCTAACGTGTCAGAGAAAATAATTATTATTAAGACCGGCCGACCGAAGTGCTTCGAGCACAGCGCGCAGGCGTCTCAGGTGCTCTTCTAACGTGTCAGAGAAAATAATTATTATTAAGACCGACCGACCGAAGTGCTTCGAGCACAGCGCGCAGGCGTCTCAGGTGCTCTTCTAACGTGTCAGAGAAAATAATTATTATTAAGACCGGCCGACCGAAGTGCTTCGAGCACAGAGCGCAGGCGTCTCAGGTGCTCTTCTAACGTGTCAGAGAAAATAATGATTATTAAGACCGGCCGACCGAAGTGCTTCGAGCACAGCGCGCAGGCGTCTCAGGTGCTCTTCTAACGTGTCATTAAGACCGGCCGACCGAAGTGCTTCGAGCACAGCGCGCAGGCGTCTCAGGTGCTCTTCTAACGTGTCAGAGAAAATAATTATTATTAAGACCGGCCGACCGAAGTGCTTCGAGCACAGCGCGCAGGCGTCTCAGGTGCTCTTCTAACGTGTCATTAAGACCGGCCGACCGAAGTGCTTCGAGCACAGCGCGCAGGCGTCTCAGGTGCTCTTCTAACGTGTCAGAGAAAATAATTATTATTAAGACCGGCCGACCGAAGTGCTTCGAGCACAGCGCGCAGGCGTCTCAGGTGCTCTTCTAACGTGTCATTAAGACCGGCCGACCGAAGTGCTTCGAGCACAGCGCGCAGGTGTCTCAGGTGCTCTTCTAACGTGTCAGAGAAAATAATTATCATTAAGACCGGCCGACCGAAGTGCTTCGAGCACAGCGCGCAGGCGTCTCAGGTGCTCTTCTAACGTGTCATTAAGACCGGCCGACCGAAGTGCTTCGAGCACAGCGCGCAGGCGTCTCAGGTGCTCTTCTAACGTGTCATTAAGACCGGCCGACCGAAGTGCTTCGAGTACAGCGCGCAGGCGTCTCAGGTGCTCTTCTAACGTGTCATTAAGACCGGCCGACCGAAGTGCTTCGAGCACAGCGCGCAGGCGTCTCAGGTGCTCTTCTAACGTGTCATTAAGACCGGCCGACCGAAGTGCTTCGAGCACAGCGCGCAGGCGTCTCAGGTGCTCTTCTAACGTGTCATTAAGACCGGCCGACCGAAGTGCTTCGAGCACAGCGCGCAGGCGTCTCAGGTGCTCTTCTAACGTGTCATTAAGACCGGCCGACCGAAGTGCTTCGAGCACAGCGCGCAGGCGTCTCAGGTGCTCTTCTAACGTGTCATTAAGACCGGCCGACCGAAGTGCTTCGAGCACAGCGCGCAGGCGTCTCAGGTGCTCTTCTAACGTGTCATTAAGACCGGCCGACCGAAGTGCTTCGAGCACAGCGCGCAGGCGTCTCAGGTGCTCTTCTAACGTGTCATTAAGACCGGACGACCGAAGTGCTTCGAGCACAGCGCGCAGGCGTCTCAGGTGCTCTTCTAACGTGTCATTAAGACCGGCCGACCGAAGTGCTTCGAGCACAGCGCGCAGGCGTCTCAGGTCCTCTTCTAACGTGTCATTAAGACCGGCCGACCGAAGTGCTTCGAGCACAGCGCGCAGGCGTCTCAGGTGCTCTTCTAACGTGTCATTAAGACCGGCCGACCGAAGTGCTTCGAGCACAGCGCGCAGGCGTCTCAGGTGCTCTTCTAACGTGTCATTAAGACCGGCCGACCGAAGTTTTCGAGCACAGCGCGCAGGCGTCTCAGGTGCTCTTCTAACGTGTCATTAAGACCGGCCGACCGAAGTGCTTCGAGCACAGCGCGCAGGCGTCTCAGGTGCTCTTCTAACGTGTCATTAAGACTGGCCGACCGAAGTGCTTCGAGCACAGCGCGCAGGCGTCTCAGGTGCTCTTCTAACGTGTCGTTAAGACCGGCCGACCGAAGTGCTTCGAGCACAGCGCGCAGGCGTCTCAGGTGCTCTTCTAACGTGTCATTAAGACCGGCCGACCGAAGTGCTTCGAGCACAGCGCGCAGGCGTCTCAGGTGCTCTTCTAACGTGTCAGAGAAAATAATTATTATTAAGACCGGCCGACCGAAGTGCTTCGAGCACAGCGCGCAGGCGTCTCAGGTGCTCTTCTAACGTGTCATTAAGACCGGCCGACCGAAGTGCTTCGAGCACAGCGCGAAGGCGTCTCAGGTGCTCTTCTAACGTGTCAGAGAAAATAATTATTATTAAGACCGGCCGACCGAAGTGCTTCGAGCACAGCGCGCAGGCGTCTCAGGTGCTCTTCTAACGTGTCAGAGAAATATTATTAAGACCGGCCGACCGAAGTGCTTCGAGCACAGCGCGCAGGCGTCTCAGGTGCTCTTTTAACGTGTCAGAGAAAATAATTATTAAGACCGGCCGACCGAAGTGCTTCGAGCACAGCGCGCAGGCGTCTCAGGTGCTCTTCTAACGTGTCAGAGAAAATAATTATTAAGACCGGCCGACCGAAGTGCTTCGAGCACAGCGCGCAGGCGTCTCAGGTGCTCTTCTAACGTGTCAGAGAAAATAATTATTAAGACCGGCCGACCGAAGTGCTTCGAGCACAGCGCGCAGGCGTCTCAGGTGCTCTACTAACGTGTCATTAAGACCGGCCGACCGAAGTGCTTCGAGCACAGCGCGCAGGCGTCTCAGGTGCTCTTCTAACGTGTCATTAAGACCGGCCGACCGAAGTGCTTCGAGCACAGCGCGCAGGCGTCTCAGGTGCTCTTCTAACGTGTCATTAAGACTGGCCGACCGAAGTGCTTCGAGCACAGCGCGCAGGCGTCTCAGGTGCTCTTCTAACGTGTCAGAGAAAATAATGATTATTAAGACCGGCCGACCGAAGTGCTTCGAGCACAGCGCGCAGGCGTCTCAGGTGCTCTTCTAACGTGTCAGAGAAAATAATTATTATTAAGACCGGCCGACCGAACTGCTTCGAGCACAGCGCGCAGGCGTCTCAGGTGCTCTTCTAACGTGTCAGAGAAAATAATGATTATTAAGACCGGCCGACCGAAGTGCTTCGAGCACAGCGCGCAGGCGTCTCAGGTGCTCTTCTAACGTGTCAGAGAAAATAATTATTATTAAGACCGGCCGACCGAAGTGCTTCGAGCACAGCGCGCAGGCGTCTCAGGTGCGTGCTCTTCTAACGTGTCAGAGAAAATAAATATTATTAAGACCGGCCGACCGAAGTGCTTCGAGCACAGCGCGCAGGCGTCTCAGGTGCTCTTCTAACGTGTCAGAGAAAATAATTATTATTAAGACCGGCCGACCGAAGTGCTTCGAGCACAGCGCGCAGGCGTCTCAGGTGCTCTTCTAACGTGTCAGAGAAAATAAATATTATTAAGACCGGCCGACCGAAGTGCTTCGAGCACAGCGCGCAGGCGTCTCAGGTGCTCTTCTAACGTGTCAGAGAAAATAAATATTATTAAGACCGGCCGACCGAAGTGCTTCGAGCACAGCGCGCAGGCGTCTCAGGTGCTCTTCTAACGTGTCAGAGAAAATAATTATTATTAAGACCGGCCGACCGAAGTGCTTCGAGCACAGCGCGCAGGCGTCTCAGGTGCTCTTCTAACGTGTCAGAGAAAATAATTATTATTAAGACCGGCCGACCGAAGTGCTTCGAGCACATCGCGCAGGCGTCTCAGGTGCTCTTCTAACGTGTCAGAGAAAATAATTATTATTAAGACCGGCCGACCGAAGTGCTTCGAGCACAGCGCGCAGGCGTCTCAGGTGCTCTTCTAACGTGTCAGAGAAAATAATTATTATTAAGACCGGCCGACCGAAGTGCTTCGAGCACAGCGCGCAGGCGTCTCAGGTGCTCTTCTAACGTGTCAGAGAAAATAAATATTATTAAGACCGGCCGACCGAAGTGCTTCGAGCACAGCGCGCAGGCGTCTCAGGTGCTCTTCTAACGTGTCAGAGAAAATAATTATTATTAAGACCGGCCGACCGAAGTGCTTCGAGCACAGCGCGCAGGCGTCTCAGGTGCTCTTCTAACGTGTCAGAGAAAATAAATATTATTAAGACCGGCCGACCGAAGTGCTTCGAGCACAGCGCGCAGGCGTCTCAGGTGCTCTTCTAACGTGTCAGAGAAAATAATTATTATTAAGACCGGCCGACCGAAGTGCTTCGAGCACAGCGCGCAGGCGTCTCAGGTGCTCTTCTAACGTGTCAGAGAAAATAATTATTATTAAGACCGGCCGACCGAAGTGCTTCGAGCACAGCGCGCAGGCGTCTCAGGTGCTCTTCTAACGTGTCATTAAGACCGGCCGACCGAAGTGCTTCGAGCACAGCGCGCAGGCGTCTCAGGTGCTCTTCTAACGTGTCAGAGAAAATAATTATTATTAAGACCGGCCGACCGAAGTGCTTCGAGCACAGCGCGCAGGCGTCTCAGGTGCTCTTCTAACGTGTCAGAGAAAATTATTATTAAGACCGGCCGACCGAAGTGCTTCGAGCACAGCGCGCAGGCGTCTCAGGTGCTCTTCTAACGTGTCAGAGAAAATTATTATTAAGACCGGCCGACCGAAGTGCTTCGAGCACAGCGCGCAGGCGTCTCAGGTGCTCTTCTAACGTGTCAGAGAAAATAATTATTATTAAGACCGGCCGACCGAAGTGCTTCGAGCACAGCGCGCAGGCGTCTCAGGTGCTCTTCTAACCCGTTAGAGAAAATTATTATTAAGACCGGCCGACCGAAGTGCTTCGAGCACAGCGCGCAGGCGTCTCAGGTGCTCTTCTAACGTGTCAGAGAAAATAATTATTATTAAGACCGGCCGACCGAAGTGCTTCGAGCACAGAGCGCAGGCGTCTCAGGTGCTCTTCTAACGTGTCAGAGAAAATAATTATTATTAAGACCGGCCGACCGAAGTGCTTCGAGCACAGCGCGCAGGCGTCTCAGGTGCTCTTCTAACGTGTCATTAAGACCGGCCGACCGAAGTGCTTCGAGCACAGCGCGCAGGCGTCTCAGGTGCTCTTCTAACGTGTCTGAAAAAATAATTATTATTAAGACCGGCCGACCGAAGTGCTTCGAGCACAGCGCGCATGCGTCTCAGGTGCTCTTCTAACGTGTCATTAAGACCGGCCGACCGAAGTGCTTCGAGCACAGCGCGCAGGCGTCTCAGGTGCTCTTCTAACGTGTCAGAGAAAATAATTATTATTAAGACCGGCCGACCGAAGTGCTTCGAGCACAGCGCGCAGGCGTCTCAGGTGCTCTTCTAACGTGTCATTAAGACCGGCCGACCGAAGTGCTTCGAGCACAGCGCGCAGGTGTCTCAGGTGCTCTTCTAACGTGTCAGAGAAAATAATTATTATTAAGACCGGCCGACCGAAGTGCTTCGAGCACAGCGCGCAGGCGTCTCAGGTGCTCTTCTAACGTGTCATTAAGACCGGCCGACCGAAGTGCTTCGAGCACAGCGCGCAGGCGTCTCAGGTGCTCTTCTAACGTGTCATTAAGACCGGCCGACCGAAGTGCTTCGAGCACAGCGCGCAGGCGTCTCAGGTGCTCTTCTAACGTGTCATTAAGACCGGCCGACCGAAGTGCTTCGAGCACAGCGCGCAGGCGTCTCAGGTGCTCTTCTAACGTGTCATTAAGACCGGCCGACCGAAGTGCTTCGAGCACAGCGCGCAGGCGTCTCAGGTGCTCCTCTAACGTGTCATTAAGACCGGCCGACCGAAGTGCTTCGAGCACAGCGCGCAGGCGTCTCAGGTGCTCTTCTAACGTGTCATTAAGACCGGCCGACCGAAGTGCTTCGAGCACAGCGCGCAGGCGTCTCAGGTGCTCTTCTAACGTGTCATTAAGACTGGCCGACCGAAGTGCTTCGAGCACAGCGCGCAGGCGTCTCAGGTGCTCTTCTAACGTGTCAGAGAAAATAATTATTATTAAGACCGGCCGACCGAAGTGCTTCGAGCACAGCGCGCAGGCGTCTCAGGTGCTCTTCTAACGTGTCAGAGAAAATAAATATTATTAAGACCGGCCGACCGAAGTGCTTCGAGCACAGCGCGCAGGCGTCTCAGGTGCTCTTCTAACGTGTCAGAGAAAATAAATATTATTAAGACCGGCCGACCGAAGTGCTTCGAGCACAGCGCGCAGGCGTCTCAGGTGCTCTTCTAACGTGTCAGAGAAAATAATGATTATTAAGACCGGCCGACCGAAGTGCTTCGAGCACAGCGCGCAGGCGTATCAGGTGCTCTTCTAACGTGTCAGAGAAAATAATTATTATTAAGACCGGCCGACCGAAGTGCTTCGAGCACAGCGCGCAGGCGTCTCAGGTGCTCTTTTAACGTGTCAGAGAAAATAAATATTATTAAGTCCGGCCGACCGAAGTGCTTCGAGCACAGCGCGCAGGCGTCTCAGGTGCTCTTCTAACGTGTCAGAGAAAATAATGATTATTAAGACCGGCCGACCGAAGTGCTTCGAGCACAGCGCGCAGGCGTCTCAGGTGCTCTTCTAACGTGTCAGAGAAAATAATTATTATTAAGACCGGCCGACCGAAGTGCTTCGAGCACAGCGCGCAGGCGTCTCAGGTGCTCTTCTAACGTGTCAGAGAAAATAATTATTATTAAGACCGGCCGACCGAAGTGCTTCGAGCACAGCGCGCAGGCGTCTCAGGTGCTCTTCTAACGTGTCAGAGAAAATAAATATTATTAAGACCGGCCGACCGAAGTGCTTCGAGCACAGCGCGCAGGCGTCTCAGGTGCTCTTGTAACGCATCAGAGAAAATAATTATTATTAAGACCGGCCGACCGAAGTGCTTCGAGCACAGCGCGCAGGCGTCTCAGGTGCTCTTCTAACGTGTCAGAGAAAATAATTATTATTAAGACCGGCCGACCGAAGTGCTTCGAGCACAGCGCGCAGGCGTCTCAGGTGCTCTTCTAACGTGTCATTAAGACCGGCCGACCGAAGTGCTTCGAGCACAGCGCGCAGGCGTCTCAGGTGCTCTTCTAACGTGTCAGAGAAAATAATTGTTATTAAGACCGGCCGACCGAAGTGCTTCGAGCACAGCGCGCAGGCGTCTCAGGTGCTCTTCTAACGTGTCAGAGAAAATTATTATTAAGACCGGCCGACCGAAGTGCTTCGAGCACAGCGCGCAGGCGTCTCAGGTGCTCTTCTAACGTGTCAGAGAAAATTATTATTAAGACCGGCGGACCGAAGTGCTTCGAGCACAGCGCGCAGGCGTCTCAGGTGCTCTTCTAACGTGTCAGAGAAAATAATTATTATTAAGACCGGCCGACCGAAGTGCTTCGAGCACAGCGCGCAGGCGTCTCAGGTGCTCTTCTAACGTGTCAGAGAAAATTATTATTAAGACCGGCCGACCGAAGTGCTTCGAGCACAGCGCGCAGGCGTCTCAGGTGCTCTTCTAACGTGTCAGAGAAAATAATTATTATTAAGACCGGCCGACCGAAGTGCTTCGAGCACAGAGCGCAGGCGTCTCAGGTGCTCTTCTAATGTGTCAGAGAAAATAATTATTATTAAGACCGGCCGACCGAAGTGCTTCGAGCACAGCGCGCAGGCGTCTCAGGTGCTCTTCTAACGTGTCATTAAGACCGGCCGACCGAAGTGCTTCGAGCACAGCGCGCAGGCGTCTCAGGTGCTCTTCTAACGTGTCAGAGAAAATAATTATTATTAAGACCGGCCGACCGAAGTGCTTCGAGCACAGCGCGCAGGCGTCTCAGGTGCTCTTCTAACGTGTCATTAAGACCGGCCGACCGAAGTGCTTCGAGCACAGCGCGCAGGCGTCTCAGGTGCTCTTCTAACGTGTCAGAGAAAATAATTATTATTAAGACCGGCCGACCGAAGTGCTTCGAGCACAGCGCGCAGGCGTCTCAGGTGCTCTTCTAACGTGTCATTAAGACCGGCCGACCGAAGTGCTTCGAGCACAGCGCGCAGGTGTCTCAGGTGCTCTTCTAACGTGTCAGAGAAAATAATTATTATTAAGACCGGCCGACCGAAGTGCTTCGAGCACAGCGCGCAGGCGTCTCAGGTGCTCTTCTAACGTGTCATTAAGACCGGCCGACCGAAGTGCTTCGAGCACAGCGCGCAGGCGTCTCAGGTGCTCTTCTAACGTGTAAGACCGGCCGACCAAAGTGCTTCGAGCACAGCGCGCAGGCGTCTCAGGTGCTCTTCTAACGTGTCATTAAGACCGGCCGACCGAAGTGCTTCGAGCACAGCGCGCAGGCGTCTCAGGTGCTCTTCTAACGTGTCATTAAGACCGGCCGACCGAAGTGCTTCGAGCACAGCGCGCAGGCGTCTCAGGTGCTCTTCTAACGTGTCATTAAGACCGGCCGACCGAAGTGCTTCGAGCACAGCGCGCAGGCGTCTCAGGTGCTCTTCTAACGTGTCATTAAGACCGGCCGACCGAAGTGCTTCGAGCACAGCGCGCAGGCGTCTCAGGTGCTCTTCTAACGTGTCATTAAGACCGGCCGACCGAAGTGCTTCGAGCACAGCGCGCAGGCGTCTCAGGTGCTCTTCTAACGTGTCATTAAGACCGGCCGACCGAAGTGCTTCGAGCACAGCGCGCAGGCGTCTCAGGTGCTCTTCTAACGTGTCATTAAGACCGGCCGACCGAAGTGCTTCGAGCACAGCGCGCAGGCGTCTCAGGTGCTCTTCTAACGTGTCATTAAGACCGGCCGACCGAAGTGCTTCGAGCACAGCGCGCAGGCGTCTCAGGTGCTCTTCTAACGTGTCAGAGAAAATTATTATTAAGACCGGCCGACCGAAGTGCTTCGAGCACAGCGCGCAGGCGTCTCAGGTGCTCTTCTAACGTGTCATTAAGACCGGCCGACCGAAGTGCTTCGAGCACAGCGCGCAGGCGTCTCAGGTGCTCTTCTAACGTGTCAGAGAAAATAATTATTATTAAGACCGGCCGACCGAAGTGCTTCGAGCACAGCGCGCAGGCGTCTCAGGTGCTCTTCTAGCGTGTCAGAGAAAATAATTATTATTAAGACCGGGCCGACCGAAGTGCTTCGAGCACAGCGCGCAGGCGTCTCAGGTGCTCTTCTAACGTGTCAGAGAAAATAATTATTATTAAGACCGGCCGACCGAAGTGCTTCGAGCACAGCGCGCAGGCGTCTCAGGTGCTCTTCTAACGTGTCAGAGAAAATAATTATTATTAAGACCGGCCGACCGAAGTGCTTCGAGCACAGCGCGCAGGCGTCTCAGGTGCTCTTCTAACGTGTCATTAAGACCGGCCGACCGAAGTGCTTCGAGCACAGCGCGCAGGCGTCTCAGGTGCTCTTCTAACGTGTCAGAGAAAATAATTATTATTAAGACCGGCCGACCGAAGTGCTTCGAGCACAGCGCGCAGGCGTCTCAGGTGCTCTTCTAACGTGTCAGAGAAAATAATTATTATTAAGACCGGCCGACCGAAGTGCTTCGAGCACAGCGCGCAGGCGTCTCAGGTGCTCTTCTAACGTGTCAGAGAAAATAATTATTATTAAGACCGGCCGACCGAAGTGCTTCGAGCACAGCGCGCAGGCGTCTCAGGTGCTCTTCTAACGTGTCAGAGAAAATAATTATTATTAAGACCGGCCGACCGAAGTGCTTCGAGCACAGCGCGCAGGCGTCTCAGGTGCTCTTCTAACGTGTCAGAGAAAATAATTATTAAGACCGGCCGACCGAAGTGCTTCGAGCACAGAGCGCAGGCGTCTCAGGTGCTCTTCTAACGTGTCAGAGAAAATAATTATTAAGACCGGCCGACCGAAGTGCTTCGAGCACAGCGCGCAGGCGTCTCAGGTGCTCTTCTAACGTGTCAGAGAAAATAATTATTATTAAGACCGGCCGACCGAAGTGCTTCGAGCACAGCGCGCAGGCGTCTCAGGTGCTCTTCTAACGTGTCATTAAGACCGGCCGACCGAAGTGCTTCGAGCACAGCGCGCAGGCGTCTCAGGTGCTCTTCTAACGTGTCAGAGAAAATAATTATTATTAAGACCGGCCGACCGAAGTGCTTCGAGCACAGCGCGCAGGCGTCTCAGGTGCTCTTCTAACGTGTCAGAGAAAATAATTATTATTAAGACCGGCCGACCGAAGTGCTTCGAGCACAGCGCGCAGGCGTCTCAGGTGCTCTTCTAACGTGTCAGAGAAAATAATTATTATTAAGACCGGCCGACCGAAGTGCTTCGAGCACAGCGCGCAGGCGTCTCAGGTGCTCTTCTAACGTGTCAGAGAAAATAATTATTATTAAGACCGGCCGACCGAAGTGCTTCGAGCACAGAGCGCAGGCGTCTCAGGTGCTCTTCTAACGTGTCAGAGAAAATAATTATTATTAAGACCGGCCGACCGAAGTGCTTCGAGCACAGCGCGCAGGCGTCTCAGGTGCTCTTCAAACGTGTCATTAAGACCGGCCGACCGAAGTGCTTCGAGCACAGCGCGCAGGCGTCTCAGGTGCTCTTCTAACGTGTCAGAGAAAATAATTATTATTAAGACCGGCCGACCGAAGTGCTTCGAGCACAGCGCGCAGGCGTCTCAGGTGCTCTTCTAACGTGTGATTAAGACCGGCCGACCGAAGTGCTTCGAGCACAGCGCGCAGGCGTCTCAGGTGCTCTTCTAACGTGTCAGAGAAAATAATTATTATTAAGACCGGCCGACCGAAGTGCTTCGAGCACAGCGCGCAGGCGTCTCAGATGCTCTTCTAACGTGTCATTAAGACCGGCCGACCGAAGTGCTTCGAGCACAGCGCGCAGGTGTCTCAGGTGCTCTTCTAACGTGTCAGAGAAAATAATTATCATTAAGACCGGCCGACCGAAGTGCTTCGAGCACAGCGCGCAGGCGTCTCAGGTGCTCTTCTAACGTGTCATTAAGACCGGCCGACCGAAGTGCTTCGAGCACAGCGCGCAGGCGTCTCAGGTGCTCTTCTAACGTGTCATTAAGACCGGCCGACCGAAGTGCTTCGAGTACAGCGCGCAGGCGTCTCAGGTGCTCTTCTAACGTGTCATTAAGACCGGCCGACCGAAGTGCTTCGAGCACAGCGCGCAGGCGTCTCAGGTGCTCTTCTAACGTGTCATTAAGACCGGCCGACCGAAGTGCTTCGAGCACAGCGCGCAGGCGTCTCAGGTGCTCTTCTAACGTGTCATTAAGACCGGCCGACCGAAGTGCTTCGAGCACAGCGCGCAGGCGTCTCAGGTGCTCTTCTAACGTGTCATTAAGACCGGCCGACCGAAGTGCTTCGAGCACAGCGCGCAGGCGTCTCAGGTGCTCTTCTAACGTGTCATTAAGACCGGCCGACCGAAGTGCTTCGAGCACAGCGCGCAGGCGTCTCAGGTGCTCTTCTAACGTGTCATTAAGACCGGCCGACCGAAGTGCTTCGAGCACAGCGCGCAGGCGTCTCAGGTGCTGTTCTAATGTGTCATTAAGACCGGACGACCGAAGTGCTTCGAGCACAGCGCGCAGGCGTCTCAGGTGCTCTTCTAACGTGTCATTAAGACCGGCCGACCGAAGTGCTTCGAGCACAGCGCGCAGGCGTCTCAGGTCCTCTTCTAACGTGTCATTAAGACCGGCCGACCGAAGTGCTTCGAGCACAGCGCGCAGGCGTCTCAGGTGCTCTTCTAACGTGTCATTAAGACCGGCCGACCGAAGTGCTTCGAGCACAGCGCGCAGGCGTCTCAAGTGCTCTTCTAACGTGTCATTAAGACCGGCCGACCGAAGTGTTTCGAGCACAGCGCGCAGGCGTCTCAGGTGCTCTTCTAACGTGTCATTAAGACCGGCCGACCGAAGTGCTTCGAGCACAGCGCGCAGGCGTCTCAGGTGCTCTTCTAACGTGTCATTAAGACCGGCCGACCGAAGTGCTTCGAGCACAGCGCGCAGGCGTCTCAGGTGCTCTTCTAACGTGTCATTAAGACCGGCCGACCGAAGTGCTTCGAGCACAGCGCGCAGGCGTCTCAGGTGCTCTTCTAACGTGTCATTAAGACCGGCCGACCGAAGTGCTTCGAGCACAGCGCGCAGGCGTCTCAGGTGCTCTTCTAACGTGTCAGAGAAAATAATTATTATTAAGACCGGCCGACCGAAGTGCTTCGAGCACAGCGCGCAGGCGTCTCAGGTGCTCTTCTAACGTGTCATTAAGACCGGCCGACCGAAGTGCTTCGAGCACAGCGCGCAGGCGTCTCAGGTGCTCTTCTAACGTGTCAGAGAAAATAATTATTATTAAGACCGGCCGACCGAAGTGCTTCGAGCACAGCGCGCAGGCGTCTCAGGTGCTCTTCTAACGTGTCAGAGAAAATAATTATTAAGACCGGCCGACCGAAGTGCTTCGAGCACAGCGCGCAGGCGTCTCAGGTGCTCTTCTAACGTGTCAGAGAAAATAATTATTAAGACCGGCCGACCGAAGTGCTTCGAGCACAGCGCGCAGGCGTCTCAGGTGCTCTTCTAACGTGTCAGAGAAAATAATTATTAAGACCGGCCGACCGAAGTGCTTCGAGCACAGCGCGCAGGCGTCTCAGGTGCTCTTCTAACGTGTCAGAGAAAATAATTATTAAGACCGGCCTACCGAAGTGCTTCGAGCACAGCGCGCAGGCGTCTCAGGTGCTCTACTAACGTGTCATTAAGACCGGCCGACCGAAGTGCTTCGAGCACAGCGCGCAGGCGTCTCAGGTGCTCTTCTAACGTGTCAGAGAAAATAATAATTATTAAGACCGGCCGACCGAAGTGCTTCGAGCACAGCGCGCAGGCGTCTCAGGTGCTCTTCTAACGTGTCATTAAGACCGGCCGACCGAAGTGCTTCGAGCACAGCGCGCAGGCGTCTCAGGTGCTCTTCTAACGTGTCAGAGAAAATAATAATTATTAAGACCGGCCGACCGAAGTGCTTCGAGCACAGCGCGCAGGCGTCTCAGGTGCTCTTCTAACGTGTCATTAAGACCGGCCGACCGAAGTGCTTCGAGCACAGCGCGCAGGCGTCTCAGGTGCTCTTCTAAGGTGTCAGAGAAAATAATTATTAAGACCGGCCGACCGAAGTGCTTCGAGCACAGCGCGCAGGCGTCTCAGGTGCTCTTCTAACGTGTCAGAGAAAATAATAATTATTAAGACCGGCCGACCGAAGTGCTTCGAGCACAGCGCGCAGGCGTCTCAGGTGCTCTTCTAACGTGTCAGAGAAAATAATTATTAAGACCGGCCGACCGAAGTGCTTCGAGCACAGCGCGCAGGCGTCTCAGGTGCTCTTCTAACGTGTCAGAGAAAATAATTATTAAGACCGGCCGACCGAAGTGCTTCGAGCACAGCGCGCAGGCGTCTCAGGTGCTCTTCTAACGTGTCAGAGAAAATAATTATTAAGACCGGCCGACCGAAGTGCTTCGAGCACAGCGCGCAGGCGTCTCAGGTGCTCTTCTAACGTGTCAGAGAAAATAATTATTAAGACCGGCCGACCGAAGTGCTTCGAGCACAGCGCGCAGGCGTCTCAGGTGCTCTTCTAACGTGTCAGAGAAAATAATTATTAAGACCGGCCGACCGAAGTGCTTCGAGCACAGCGCGCAGGCGTCTCAGGTGCTCTTCTAACGTGTCAGAGAAAATAATTATTAAGACCGGCCGACCGAAGTGCTTCGAGCACAGCGCGCAGGCGTCTCAGGTGCTCTTCTAACGTGTCAGAGAAAATAATTATTAAGACCGGCCGACCGAAGTGCTTCGAGCACAGCGCGCAGGCGTCTCAGGTGCTCTTCTAACGTGTCATTAAGACCGGCCGACCGAAGTGCTTCGAGCACAGCGCGCAGGCGTCTCAGGTGCTCTTCTAACGTGTCAGAGAAAATAATTATTATTAAGACCGGCCGACCGAAGTGCTTCGAGCACAGCGCGCAGGCGTCTCAGGTGCTCTTCTAACGTGTCATTAAGACCGGCCGACCGAAGTGCTTCGAGCACAGCGCGCAGGCGTCTCAGGTGCTCTTCTAACGTGTCAGAGAAAATTATTATTAAGACCGGCCGACCGAAGTGCTTCGAGCACAGCGCGCAGGCGTCTCAGGTGCTCTTCTAACGTGTCATTAAGACCGGCCGACCGAAGTGCTTCGAGCACAGCGCGCAGGCGTCTCAGGTGCTCTTCTAACGTGTCAGAGAAAATTATTATTAAGACCGGCCGACCGAAGTGCTTCGAGCACAGCGCGCAGGCGTCTCAGGTGCTCTTCTAACGTGTCAGAGAAAATAATTATTATTAAGACCGGCCGACCGAAGTGCTTCGAGCACAGCGCGCAGGCGTCTCAGGTGCTCTTCTAACGTGTCATTAAGACCGGCCGACCGAAGTGCTTCGAGCACAGCGCGCAGGCGTCTCAGGTGCTCTTCTAACGTGTCAGAGAAGATGACAACGTCATCGAAGTACACGAGTGTCACAAAATTCGGCGCATGTTCGAAACAAA
Source organism: Amblyomma americanum (assembly GCF_052857255.1). Taxonomy (NCBI): domain Eukaryota; kingdom Metazoa; phylum Arthropoda; class Arachnida; order Ixodida; family Ixodidae; genus Amblyomma; species Amblyomma americanum. The sequence continues at coordinate 64,018,050 of NC_135506.1, read as the reverse complement.
CCGGCGCTGCGCCTAAGCAATCGCGCCCGCGCGCGGTAAAGTAAAACAAAAAAAAGCTGCGGGGAAGAACCCCCAGGAGCATACGGTGCTTTCCACTCAGCTCGCCGTCGGGGCACCAAAGTAAACATAGACACGCGCGGCGTCGATTCTTCGCTTATGTTGGATAAGTTTTAGCTTCTTTTCGATGGAAAGAGGGTAACCTTTCGCGCCAAAGGATACCCCCCCCCCCTTCGCTCCGGCACCCGTTGTTGAATTTTTCGTCGGGTCACTCCAAGCAGATCAAAGAAGGCATAGCACTATCGTGCCCTAAATCTGCCCTGAATAAGTCATGCCACGAAAGGATTGCTGACGGTATTACTGCACAACTGTGCAGGCTACGTGCTAATGGTTACTCAGATTGTCATCTCTAGGGATTCAAAACAGCTGCTTAAAAGTGTTAAGAGCGGTAACTCCAATGAAAGGGAGGAGAAAAGAAGACTGGCTGTAGTTCCTCACAAGCATGGCATGTCGCACGGCCTCAAGAAGGTTGCAGGCAGCTACGACGCAAACGTCATATTTTCTGCCCCGAGAAAACTGAATGCTATGTGCAAACAAGTCTCACAGGGACAACAAACAAAAAGGTCGGTTGCCAGGTTCTACATGTGTCACCCTCCGTTGACTGCAAAGAAGACGTGGTATACCAGATACCCTTCAAGTGCGGTGCCGCCTATGTTGGGCAAATAGGCTGATGCCTGAATAAGAGGTTAATGTAGCATGAATGCGCAAGAAAAAATGACCCTATTTGCATGTTGCCGCTCATTGCGCTAGTTGTAAGTGCAAACACGAAAAGAAAAAGAGCATAAGAGAAAACCGTACAAGAATACAGCAGTGCTGTTCTACCATAAGAACAAGGTGACCCGAGAAATCATGGAAGCATATCCCATTCATAATCTGGCAGAAAAGGGCATCTGCAATCCTTCTGTGACATTAAGTGACAAGGAAATTCAATATCTGGACTTGCACTTGACATAGGTTGTTTCCTCCTTTTGTCGTTTTTTTCTGTTTTTTATATTTTATTGTTTACGTTCAGTATATATTACCACTTTTCGTTCTTCAATAAACTCTGTTGTTAGTCAGCGCTTGTCTTGCCTTTGTCCCGCCTTTGTTGCGCTGTTCACCCACCATGAAGCCCTTGGCTAGTTGCGGCCTCTTCCAAGAGATGGATGGCGAGTCGCTGGATGCAAGGGTCCGCGCTTCGCAGCAGTGTCTAACAGGCTTCTCTACTTACTATATTTTGTCCCACCCCTGGGGATTGTGGGCACGCTTAAACTGTGTGCTCGAGGGTCCCTCTCGCCCCACAGTTTTTGCACTGATCGTTCTCCTTAAGCTCTGGTAGCACGTGAAACTATTATACCGGGTTCATGGAGATTTTAGTTTGTAGCCGCCTCCACGCGAAAGCTTCCCTGTTATTTAGGCTGACATCTGGCAGGGGTACAAGTCTACGTCGAAATTTATAATCGTTGATTATTTTCCCGTAATTCTGCAAACTGTCGTCTTACGCCCAGTGTGAGCGGGACTCGATAGCTACCCGGAAGTAGAGAGCTCAGACTAGCCCGCGAGCGGCCTTGTTACCAGGGATGGCAGCATGCTCGGGTGTCCAAGCTAACGGAATTTTTCTGTTCACCGTTTTTTGAGTGTGGATTTTGGCCGCTTCCCGCGATATCCTCCCCTGTCCAAAAGTTTGGATGGCAGGTTTGCTGCCACTAAATATGAACTTCCTCCGCAGTCTCAATGTTGTGGCCTCACATGGCTGCCGCCGATACCGGCGCCCGTCGGCCATCTTGGCACTGGTGACGCACATCACATACGCGAGGAAATCGAACGCACCCTGTCGTTGGTCAGCCTTGCCTTTTTAAAAAATAAAAGTCCTTTAGATCGCATTAGGGACAAGCTCTGCAAGCAGCTGCAGTGAGGGATGTGCTTCGAGGATATTGCACTTGCTTTAGTCCATTTTAAATTCCATATCTTCGCAACACAGTCAGTCTGCGATGCGAGCTCTTGATCTTGTGGCGAACAATGCAAGACGACACAGTCGCGGCCGCAGGTGCTCGTGAGCTCGAACGCACAGAAGTACCTCAGGTTGAACCTGGCGCTTAAATTCAGCTGAAACGCTCTGTACTACATTCAGAGCACATGAAACACTAGTAACAACGCACGCAGAACTCGAAACAACGCTTGCCGAAAGCTAGCTCGGGTGCTGTGGCTTCAATATGGCGTCACGTTGGCAGACAATGAAGGGCACGGGAGATGCGCTTTCAATTGTGCGATTGAACTATTTTTGATCTGCTTAATCGCCTTCCCGGTAAACGCGCTTATTGTGTGCATATATATAGCATATTAAGCATTCCAAGTAAAGTAGCACACAATGGGGGGCCCTCGTGAGGTTGTGCTGGGCACACCAGTTTTCCAGCCCCGCCATGGCCTATGTGGCACCCACACGGGTTTCGCGTGGGCAGCCCCATTTGGGGTAGCAGTTTTTATCTCTTCGCAGTCTGCGCAGCCGCGATTTACGTAGAACCTATATACAGCGGCACAAAGCAGCAGTAAGGCACCCTTCGCCGCGCAGAGTAGCATGCCTGCGTTTAAACGCCTGGTAAATTGTAATTTTCATTAAAGAGCTCTCTCTCGAGCCGCGCCACATCCAACAATCCCACAATCGAGACTGCCTATATACAGCGTCACACAGCAGCACTTGGGCACACCCGCTTCCCAGCCGCGCTACATCCCTATACGAGACCCATGTGCTCAAGCGTGCTGCTCTCTCGTCACTTCCAGCAACCCGATAGCATGATATCAATGATATAGCTTTGTAAAAACCTAGGCGTTATTTTTTTGAGCACGACTCCCTGGAAGACCGGGTTTTCTTCTTGTGACGAAATTTCAGGCATGCTCGCTGGAGCGCAAATGTTCGCGAATACAGAAGCGCGCAGCTAGATTTTTCACGGGAGACTAAAGGAGGCTTCTTACGTGTCCCCCCCCCCCCCCCCCCAAGTTGACAGCAGTTAAGTATATCTCGAGGCGTTGTACCCAAGCTGAAATAGCAAAATTTACTTTAAGAAGCCCACGTGGTCAACAGAGTATAGCTACCGCATAAATGTAGCACGACTGGAATTGGTAATCGGATTTTTCACGGCGCCTCCTCAGTCCTTATTCACTTGTTTCCCACCACCTCCTGCCTATTTCAACTGGGATCGTGTCAAATCACTTTGCATTCGCTGTAACTACACCTAAGGGGCTTCATGCACTGTCCTGGCTCCCTCCGTACTTACGGTTAGTGGCACTCCGTACACTTTGGTATGCATCGCCATTTCCTAATCGACGAAGACAATTCAAGCGAACAGGGTTTCGGCTCTTGTTTTAGTACCATGGTTTTGGAAGCTCTTTATTCCGAGGACGAGGTTAGAAACCGGTAACTCATGAAAATGTTAACACGCTTAGGTTTCTCTCAACGACCACCGCCACATCTTGGTGCAGTTCAGAGTCTTCCCAGCACCGTAGGAAACCTGCAATGCAAAGGTGTGTTAAGCATCGTTGGCTGCAATAATGTGGGCCAACGTAAACAAGTAGTGTTATGGTCGCTCTACACAGTATTGTGCGTTTTTATCGCTGACACATTCAAAAATTTCCCCGCCTCAACCGCTGGCTCATTTGCGGTGAAACTGCACACAGAGCTTGCGTATTATGGTAACTTTTGTATCGTAGCAAGTTTGACAAGCGAAAGCCTAGTCGGCCTAGTCGTGACGCTTTCCGCTGCCGAAAACAGATGGCGCCACTGCCGGTTCTCAGCGAAAAAGCGTCGCCTGCGGGTTTTGGCTCGCCGATCTCTCGTAGACGCTTACGTTTTCGCATCATGTGCGCCTGAACTAAGTAATTACCATTGTCAAACTTGCTACGATACAAAAGTTATTATAATACGCAAGTTCTGTATGCAGTTTCACCGCAAACGAGCCAGCGGTTGAGGCGGGGAAATTTTTGAAAGTGTCAGCGATAAAAACGCACAATACTGTACATTTGCGTCTGCATCGCCTTTGGTTTCCGTGCTCACCGCCGAAGTGAGCAAGGCGAGGAGAAACGTCAGCTGCAATTGGAACTACATCCAATTCAGAATACGTACAATATGAAATTACATTGAATTACATTTAACTGTTTTAGAAAAAAGACTAAATACATGGCACCTCCGCCTGCGCCCCTAATGCGTTTGACTACATTGCACAGGAACATGGGACACAAAAGGAGTATTCGCGGTAAATGCGCTTTTTGATGTATATGTGTTTGATGAGCAGCAGATAAACCTGCTCATCGGTACCAGTGAGTAGGCACAATATCTCGAGTCATTCCTTTGTGTTTCGGAAAAAGTGTCACTTTAGGCAAAACGCTTGTACTGCACAAAATAAATGTCCTTCAGGCACAGCTCATAGTGGCTCTTTGGGTTAATATTTGTGCATATATGCTACTAGTCGTTCACTACCTTCCTGGCCGTCTGGACGTTTTCCCCGATTAAAATTATAGCCGGCTTTTCTGGCCGTTTCGGACATTTTTATAGCATCGGGGCCACTATGGATAATTTGCTATGAAATTTCGAATAAGTGTGATGTTATTCCCGCATGCAAATGCAGATATGACTTTATAGCCGTCTAGCCTAGCTGGACTTAGCCTCTCGTTTGAGAGAGGATCTGTGCCTCGTGAGATTTTGTCCCGCTCAAGTAATTTCATATCCTGAATTTTCGCACAGTACCTACGGGGACATCGATGCTTGTTTTCCACTTGCCAAGAACATTCCTTCCAAATCATGCTCCCAGCAGAATATTGTTGCAGGTGTGTTTGAAGCAAACGACTTTTAGGTTTTTATATTATTTCGAAGGTGCAGAATTTTAATTAACTTTGCTAGGCTGCCTTGCCTTGTGAGGTGAGCGCCTTGATAGCAACGAAGGCGAATGAATGCAGGACTTTTTCAGAATGTAGACTTTTTAGGGCTAGTACCAGTGTGCCATCGTCCACAGTGACGAATGCATCGATTTTTGAAGCTTACTTCTGACACAGCCCACTATTGTCGTAACGCCGAGCACATTGGCGTCAACTATACTGACTCATTTCTACCTGCTTTTCCACACCTTGAGTAAGGGCGCGGCTCACCGAAGCGCGTCCACTGTTGGCACCACGAGCTGAGCGAACAAAGGCACGCACAGGCTCCCTAATTTTTGTGAGCCATCTAGTCTACCACTAAGTATTATCCATATCAGCTGAGAATGTCAAAAACGGCGTTACCTTCGGCGCTGTGCCAAGCAAAATCATCGGGGCGACTCAACAACGGAGCCCCAACTGCACTTGATGCGCTGGTGTCTATGTGCATTCTTTCGTGAGTGCGCACCACTGTTTGTGCTGTGCCCCGGGTGTGGCCACTGGACATCTTTCAGTACGGTGGCTAGTTATGTCCGCGCGTGTGTATGTGCACTTAAGGCATTGGTTCTTAATAGCGCAAGACAAGACTAAGAAAAGACGCCGCAAGGATGAGCGCTAACTCACAGTTGAATGTTGAACGTACATGTACGTATTAAGAGGAAGCCGGCGTCTGAAAAGAATAGTCATCCTAGAAAACAGAGGTGCAGTGGAGTTGCGGTTGCGTAGAGCCATGCAGAGGTAAATTGCCAGCTGCATGGCATCAGGTTACGTCACGTCGCAGCGCACAGCGACTGCGTTCACTAAGCGAGCGGGGCGGGCTTACGCCTTCTCACACATAAGCAGTGTTGGCCCTGATGCTTGGTAAGAGTCCATCACCAAACCTCCCGGTGCGGTGGTACAGTGGTTATGGTGCTCGCTGCTCACCCGAAAGACGCGGGTTAGCTTTGAGAAGTTCATCATAAAACCAAAATTAAGCCTTACCAACCTCTGCACCTATGTATATGCCATGAAACCTCATGCCGGGCTCCTCTTGCGTACTCAGGGGCCCTAATCTCACTAAGACAGGAGGAATTCGTATCCTCAACCCTCCCAAGCTTGAGATTGTCTAATGTACTAATGAGCTCCGCTACACGGCTTGCATGCAAATCCATTGGCTGTATATTTTTACAAAGACTACATTACCTAGTACATAGCCTACGGTTCGAAGTGTTTTCTGAATTGATATATACAGCGTGTTTCACCCGAGACTTAACGCAGTTTTAAAAAAATAGGCTTGAAGTGGACAACTTGTTTATGCTACTTGGACGACGTTATTTTTATCTCGCCCACCGGAGACTTAACAATTTTTTTTAAAATACGCTTCAAGTGGACAACCTGTTTATGCTACTTGGACGACGCTATTTTTATCTCGCCCACGTTTCACAGCCACCTGCTTCGACTTTCGTCCATCCTTGCGCTCATCCACAGCAGCGGCTTTGTGCTTAACTGAAAGAAATGTAGTTTTGATTACCGCGAACTTCTGGGCCACTTGGTTAATGATGCCGGCGTTGAGCCTGATCCCGACAAGTTCCGCGCCGTCAGCGCCTTTCCCACTCCTCGTTAGTCCAGAGGCGTGTGCAGTTTCATCCGGTTGGGTTCCTTTTTTCGCCAGTTCGTCCCCAATTTCTCTGAAGTCGCCCGCCCTCAAGACGTTCGGTTCTATTGGCGCCCTGGGCACGCTGATGCCTTTTCAAGCACCACTGCTGTCCTCACAAACCAACTTGTCTTGGCGCACTCTGGCCCTTCCACCCCTAAAACTTCGCACAGTCGCCCGCGGCCACGGGATTAGCACCACCCTTGCTCAGCGGCAACGCTGCCACCGCTGCGTCATTGTCTATTCCCCGCAGAACAATTGCTCCATCGCAGAGGCTTGTAGCCCACTGTTAAGTGATGTCCATATCAGTTCCTATAATTTGAAAAGCTATGTTACCCTCTGCGCTGCCAACCAGCAAATTTTGGCTTTTTGGCTACCGGTATATTACGTGGAATAAATTGAATATCATGACCTTCACACAGTGTTCGAGAATGTTCTTCATTGCGATCAGTGCAGGAACCAAAATGTTCCAGGTGGCACCTGTAAGTTTTTATGAGTCCTCGGTAGTTGGATTCCCTAATTATGCCCCAATTTCAGTTCGTTCACGTTTTTTCTTCTTAGTCAAAATGCGCTTCTTAGATTTATTGGGTAACAAGCTGCATCACCCAAGTCCAGGAATGTATGCATCCGCAAGTATATTATTAACGTACGTTGTTGGGCGGTTTGGTGACTGAACACTATGGAGTAAATCAGCGCAGGAAAACTGAAGTAGATACAACACACATACACGAGTGGTGCCTAAGAAACGGATGCATTTACTTGTGCCTAGTTCCTTTTGCGCTGTGTGCCCGGACATATCCTTGGTGCTTGTCCAGCTCTTTGGTCATGTTTAATCGCTATCAGAATTGAGCAATGTGAGGAGCATAGTTAATTAACGAAGTTATTTCAGCAATGCGAACTACCCTAAAGGTTCGAGGCCAACTCTTCAAGGCAATGTTTGACGGGCGAACCTCTAAGCATTGCACCTCTGTTCATACTTTGGCTTTAATATTGCGCCTATACTTGCGAGTAAAGGCCTGCTGCGACATGCAGTAATTTATCACATTCCTTGTACTAGAACAGCACACGATATTACTGAAAGGTTCTGACCTCCAGCGTAGCTATTGCAGCTGATGTTTCACCTTCCCTCTGTGGTATAGCAGTCAGAAAATGAGGCGTATTTCTTCTTCTGATATTTATAGGCAAGTACGTTTACACTTTAATGAATAAAACTACCTTCTTACCTTGTCTGAAAGTGTCTCGGAAGTCTCCACAGCAAACCAGCCTCCCATACACTTTATGTGGTTGGCCGGGGCTCTCTGTCTAGGGCATGCCTGAAAAAGAAATTTTACTGTGGTTAAAATTTTGTTAAAACCTCTGCGCACACCCTTGCATTTGACAGGGGAATTAAGTGAGGCGCGAAGAAAGCTAAACAGAGAAGAAAGAAGCAGAGACATTTTATTTCTCTTGGCTGGACACGAGTAAGAAACCGGTGCTGATGTGGATGAGCAGCTAGCAACAATTTCCCGCTCCGATACATCAGTAGCTGCACATTTTTGGGTTCTCTTGTGGCCTCGTTACTGAGTGGAATAAAATCTGAGAAATTGGCAGAATATGCGTATTACTACATAAAGACTGATACATATAGGCTAAAGTCTATAACCGCTTCATTTACTTCTATTGTATTTAGACCAGTCTATGAAAATCCCAATTTTATGTGACAATGTCTCCTTTCGGCTAATTCCAGAAGATTGTCAATTTCTTTTCTGCACTGCATAGAACAGAGAACTGCATCGAGCCGCCCCAGTGGCTCATTGATTATGGCGCTCGGCTGCTAACCGGAAAGCCGCAGCGGTAGAATTTCCATGGAGGAGAAATTCTAGAGGCCACAGGCTGAGTTGCCTTGAGACGTTAAACCTCCAAAAACCAAACTGCATCTGGTAAGCGCAACTAAGGCCAGAGTATTCCACCTCCTTCGCCATTGCGGGAATTAAAAAAATATTGTCCGAGCACAATGCAGCACCTTCCTGTATATTGCGTTTAGAAACCTTAAAAAGCTCCTTTTTGTATACAGTGACGTATATTATGAATACAATTAAAAAATGTTTAACGCTAACAGAGCGAGGAGAAAGGCACTCATTCCTGAATTAAGGGTGCCAGCAACTTGCACTACATCAAACGCACATGCTCTCCCTTAAAGGAATCACTCGGGACAATACCATTCCATCTTTATATCGTTGCTGTGCAACGCGCTCAATTCTGAAGCATTCCATCAGTGACTGTACATTTAACCAAAGGGGGAAGGATGGGTGTGAGAATTCAAGGATCTGCCCATCTCGTAGAAACACCGTTAGAAGAGTCTCAACGAGCATGGTCCTATGCGCTTAATTTAACATCTGTCATTTATACCTTTGGACTTCGCATTCACGTGAAAAAGTGCTGCGACGCAACAATCAGAAACCCACTATGTTTTCGTTCTTCGCAATACACCTGCTGCATTGGAGGCGATAACACGCTGTTATCTTCCATACCAGTTTTCAACACTCGAATACACGCTAAAAACACGTTAAGCTACGCAACTTTTTAATTATTTGAAAAGTGGGCTAAATACTATTCGAAAGGAGATCAAGCTATATAGGGCAAGGGTGAAACCGGTAAATATACGACCGCGAAGTGGGTTTGTTTCATGTTTTACCCATTTTACCGTGAGACAGCGGAAAATGAGTCGAGCTGCAAACAAATGTGTGTGCGGATGTGTCGGTGTCGTCGGTGTGTTCTCTCGTGGATTACGTTTAATTTTATCGAAATCCAATTTATCGTCCACTTACGGTAAGTCTACACGATTATTATTTATTCATTTCGTCTCCTTAACCACTATGCGCCATGTCTTTCCTAACGCGCGTAAAGGCAGTCTGTGCGAAACCCGTGACGGTAAGCCGCTTTTCGCGAGCTGTCTACTGGCTTTTTCTTGTTGCGAGGTCGATACACGGCCAGAAATATCGCTCAGCCCTTTAGTCACGGCCCAAATGAAACTATGTTAGAGCCGTGTGAGCTAGATTTACTCGGCATCTCCAGAAACGCAAACTCGAGTTCTAACCTGCATTACATTTATTTTTAATCTGTGTTATCACCTATAGACTGGAGCAAGGGACGTTTCTCAAAGCTGTAGTCAAGCGGCACTGGAGGAGTGCTAATAGAGTTATGATAATAAAAGCCGTTGGCTCGCGAATGCAGTCTCCCCTTTCGTTTCAAGCGTATGGATTCGTCCATCCCTATTGCCCGAGCCGTTGGCTGCCGCCGCTTAATTTTGAAAGCCGAGTAAAGGTAACCTCGACAAGAGATGGCTTGCATTTCGTTCAGAGCCTCGTTCAGGAAACCCACTTACGCGTGCACAAATTTCTCCAATATCAAGTGTGCGAGCGGTAGAGTATGCGTTTCTGATTTGAGCTGCTACATTACGAAGACGATAATGTAAGTTGGCGCTTATTTGCTCTGCGCCTTTTAATGAAGACGTGAATTGTTTGAACGAAATAATTCCTACTTCGAGCGTATTCGTTGCTTTCGTTGATTTCTCTAGCAGCCTTAGGCGCAGCTACAGCCTTTATGTACTGCTTGAGTTTTTGTGGATGATGAGCGCGGAATAGAAGCTCTGCAACCCGCCTGTTTCTAAGAGCGCAAACGGATATAAGAGTAGGTTGTTCAGTCTTCGAGCTTCAAGTTATGGGCTGAGAACTGTAGTGAACTGGTTGACAGTCTGCCTGGTAGCTATTGCATGTCTTGTGCTTGTTTGGCTTCCTCCGTAGGTGCTTCATGCAGGTTTTGAAGCGCAACACGCTCACCGTACGCGGTGGCAGTGGCGACGCACACTTTACGACTCGCTCGCTTGGCCGGCTCTCGTTCGTGTCGTCTCGTCGGTTGTGCCTCGACTTTCCTCCCGGAGCAAAGCTGGTCAGCTCTGACCAAGGGGTCCTCCTGACCCTGAGGCTATGAGTGCCTTGGGAAGGACGGAGGAGTTGTTTAGGGGGGTCATCCCTCTCGTGCCATCTAGCCTGTGCAGTCTGTACCACTGCCTGCCTGGGCCGCCGGTGCAGTAATCTCTTGAGCACGAGTGTAAGCGATTTATTTATTTCGGTAAGAACTGTAATCGGTCCAGTTTTGCTCCACAGACACAAGATAGAACGTAGGATGGGTTAAAACCGGGAGCACATCGTGTGTTCTTTTGTGTTTGGTAATGGACATTTGATTAATCAACAGAGCGTCTGCTGCTACGCTAACCCTAACGACGAGTACGACACGCTGCAGGGAGGCCGGCACCTTAAACCAGCGAACCGTCTGTAGGGCCCCAGCAGTGATCAGCCTGAAGTCATGGTGCTTGGACCACAAGGAAGAGACTCGGGGATTTAAGTACTTGGCTTAGCTAAGCTTAAGACTATATATCAGTGAGACCTCGTGGCGGCGTCCGCGAGCGTGACTAATAGACGCTCCGGTACAAAGCGTTTCCTCTACCTCTACAAGGTTCATATCCGCCGAGCAAGCAATTATGATCAGATACCATACGCCGGGTCATCGAATCGACGTTTGCCCTGAACCAAACTCCCTGCAAACTATGCAAACGCACGAACATCGGAGGGCACGTACATGACCCCTACAACAGGGAGTGGTGTGGTGAAGGTCTAAAGAAATCCTGGAGATCTGAAGAAATCCAAAACATTTTAAGACATTCATATAAAAAATATACTCCTTTATTAAGTGACTTTTCTTCGTCTGATGTACACCATTACCACTCATGTAATACCCCATACATGAGCCTTCGAGGTGTATTTTTAAATAAATGAAAAATAAAAGACAAAGCTCATAGACTGCCAAGAAGATGCTGCAAGGGGTCAGGCAGTTCAGAATTACTTCCGCACTGGTCTTAACCAAGCAGTATTAGCCAGGACGCTACGGAGACTGCCGACCGTAACCTTAAGGAAGCGAGAGTCAAGACTAGCTTTGCTAGATGGAAGGAAAACAGAGCAAATGCTGCGTACTGGAGCGGGTATCAGCCACGCTCACGGACGCTGCCGTTTACTCACACACCTACCCTTACATAACGTGCTGCGAACACGGTGCAGAGCAAGAATATCACTTAACACTTGGGCAAGATGATGCTAGAGTAACAACAGGTAACAGATCACATGCCAAAAAATTGAGGGGACAAGACGGGACCGCAAACCGATAGCTTTTGTGGAGACAAGATCTCCGATAGGCAGGCGTAGACATCCGTTCGCTTTCAGCGTTAATTAGCGAAACAAACTACCAACTATATGGCAGCAAAATTATTAAACAAGAAAAATACCAGACATCGTAGCGCTACATGAACAAATACAACACTCAGGATAGACAGAACACTCATATAATAAATGTAACAATTAACAAGATTTAAGCAAGCAGCCATAGAAATCCCCCCCTCCCCACCTTTAGAGATAGCAGCGCGAACGACAATGCGCTAATGAAAGAAATAGTAACAAAAGCCGAGATAACGACCTAGTGATTCTGGGATACTAACGCCTAGCACAAAAACTGGGAGTGCCAGACTGACTCGGCCAAGGAAGGATCCTTCAGCAACAATAATAGGCATGAACTCAAGCTTCTTGCCGAGCTTCGCTACACTACCAGAGGGGAAACAGTCCCTACGGGCACATGCCACGACCTCACATTACTCCACATGAAAAATCTGTATGAACTCAGAACTAAAATCAGAGACTGGAACAACTTCAGAAACAACACAAACCGAAGTGATCACCAACTTAACAGAATGTGCAGAGAATATAAGAAAAAAACCCATAAAGGCAACACAAAAGTCAATCATAGGACACATCCGAGATGTGGACAAAAATTTGCGCCACCTGTGGGGTGTACTTATATCCGGACACGGGTCCGGCTTCAGGGCTAGGCTTTGTACACAAGACGTAATGCTGCAGCTCAAACAATGTCAAACACTATCGGGAGAGAAAGCATCATACTGGCCAGAAACCTTTGCACAATAAATTGCGGACGAGGGGTCCTCGAGCTCTGATTGCGGTAATCAAGTGCTGCAGTTAAGCGTACTTAATTTTCACAATAGACGCCTAAAATACTCAACCAAACTTTCGTCAGAATTCAGGATTCTCATGAAATGTCACCTCTAATCAATACGGTCTACCACTTATTATACTTTTTAAACTGCATTATTATTGATCTTTTTTTAAAATCAGTCACATATTTTTATCCTTGCGCTATATACATTATTTTCGCTGTAATGGACCAAATATGATCTGTCACCATGTGAAATTGCTTTATAAAGTTGCGTGTACGACTTCCGCCGCTATTGCTTGTACGGGAGTTGAGGGTTTCTCAAGCAGCTTGAATGAATGAATGAATGAATGAATGAATGAATGAATGAATGAATGAATGAATGAATGAATGAATGAATGAATGAATCAGTCAATCAATGAATAAGTAAATAAATAAATGAATGAATGAATGAATGAATGAATGAATGAATGAATGAATGAATGAATGAATGAATGAATGAATGAATGAATGCGGTATTGACCCATAAAACATCCATCATCGGCACTAAGACACGATCAGAAAGGAGAAAGTCTCCTCGGAATGCAAGTCCCATCAGAGAAATCTGAATACAAACGACTACACTACCACAGATAGGAACCAGCTGACACTGTCAGTATTATATTTATATTTATATTTATAGCCATGTGGCTATAAAATGAAGAAAAGCGTGACGACACAATTAAAACTCACCAATATAACAAAAAACTGTGCAAATGGATAAGCACGATAATTAACAAAAATGAGATCAGTGGAAACCAGGTGCGACAGAGTACACTAACAGCGCTCATCCCGCGCCTCACCTACGGTCTACCATATCAGAAATCAACCGTAACAGAAAGGAACCAAATAAACGCGCTAATTGGAGAGGCGCACGAAACAGAAAGTCCGACTATCTAGGAATTCGAAGAACACAGCGAAGCTATACGCCTAACAGGCCAGGACCAGCCGAACCCTCCTTGCCAAACTCTCAAATTCCGACCTAAAAGACAAACATTGATCAAACCATAACATCTTCATGGCTAAATCCCTGCCTAGGATGCCAGAGCCAAAACCATGGCTCAAACGAACCAAACCTAACAAAAGCATACACCTTTATGCGTCGAGTTAAAGGTGCAGAAGGTGACCGCAGCCTCGGTCAGACTCGCTGGGCAAGCCAATATGCGAAACTTTACCAATAAAACGTATCCTGACAGCAGAAAGGATGATGATAGCCCTAGCAATCTTGGAATCCTACAGGAGACATAACAGTTGCTGGATAGCCTGTCTTAGATAGCCACCTGTCGAGCCTTCTGAAACTGTTTTATAAGCCTCAAAGCAATGAATACCCAACGTTGGGGTAGAGGGTTACATTAGAGTAGACTCCGTTATCGGAGGTTTAACTAGCCGGGGGCGGAGACACCGGTGGAGCCCAACACAAGGGACATGCGGGAAAGTAAATCGGACGTATAAGGAAATGGGCTGGAAGTACGAACGGCCCCAAGGCGGCCTGAGGTGAGACTGTTTGGACATAAGTAGAAACAGAGCACTATTCCTCAAGACATTGGCCACACGATAGAACAGCGAATGTGTCCGGTAAGGATAAAAGTCATGCGTTGTACCATTCATCTTGGGCATGCAGGTCTAGATCCATATTGACTGGATACCCTAGTATTGAGCAGTGTAATCAACCATGACAAAGGAACCAAATAGACACGCTAATTAGAGAGCCGCTGCTCATGTCAGCGGACTCCTGTAGCAAGGAATGCCAGCTACTACTGTCACAAATATCTTCCTAACCTGTTACCCTAACCGCCACATGTCAGCCTAAGCCGAAAGCAAGCTACACTTATGTACCTAAAGACCAACACTTATCCAGACAGAGCACTATACCACAAGACATGGCGCACGCGATAGAACAGCGAATCAATATGATGCGCTTCTGTGTTTCGTGAAACTTTTCAATGTCTCCGCGAGTGCCTCATCTGTGCCGACGTGCATTGGAGTATTTTTGGAAACAAGAGACGAATATAAATACATTATTTGTGCTTCTTTCTTTATCCCCATTTATGCACACGTAGATATATTCATTTTCTCTACGTAAGCACCGATGTTATAGGATTGCCTTTATAGTACGTAAGAATTGAGCTTTTTTAAGGAAAAATAGGTCTCATATTCAGTGTATACGTCTAATAAGTGCAGGGGCCTCACCAGCAGAGTGATATCTCTTGAGGGACCTCTCCAATAGGTGTGCAAATGTTGGCAAGGTAAATTTTGCGCATTTACTGGGTCTGTCTGGGCTGGAAAAAACATTTGTCGTTTGTTTTGTGTCATAGCATTATGTTTTTATTTTGCGTAAAGGTAAGCGGTATTTGAAATTTGTGGCCGCACAGCTTCCAGAAGAGAAGCAGTAACATCATAGCATGAAAACCTAGTGTACAGAGTTCTTTCCCCGCTTGTGGAAACTACCATTGCGTAAAACGAGGATGGTATGTATGCTTAACTTTCTTCACAAGCTGTTTCATGTCTAGGGGCACGATGCGATTCAGGGCTATTGCCGCATGAAAATGTTACACGCACGAGTGATTGAAATTTTAATTGTCTTTCAAATCCATTTAGTACAGAAATAATTACTAAAAATGATAATTGCAGTATTTCCTTGGTTGCATGTTTTCTAAATGCGTGATATGGTATCACATTTTCAATTACTTGCACTTCATAGCCCTGTTTTGGTAGCATAGACGTAACAGCACAATGGCAGTCTGCCTGGCCTGAAGACACAAGTTTACGACATGTGCAAATTCTCTGAAGCCTAACTTACGAAATAATTTTCGTCATACCATAAGCCTTTTCTCATGCATTGTCCGTATTCCTTTCGAGTTACAATGATCAGTCCAATGCTGGAAACAAGAAATGCAATATTAATTTCTTAAATGAGCACTTAACAATCACGCGAACGAGATTTCAAAAGATGGCGCCTCTTTAAACAATCAGGGATCAACCAGAGAAATTCCTGACAAGCTCTTCGCATGTCATGTAATAATGTTCATGAACTTAACATGTTCATCTAAAGATAAATCTGTTTGTGCAAAAACGAACTACTTTTTATTAGGGCGCCGGAATCCAAATTTTCCTCCAGGCAGGGTCATAATCATCATCAGCCTGACTACGGCCACTGCAGGGAAAGGTCTCTCGCATGTCTCTCCAATTAGCCCTGTACTTTGCCAGCTGCGCCCACCGTATGCCCGCAATCTCATCCGCCCACCAGGCACTGTGGTGCAAGGTAAACGTATTGGGTGTGACCTTTGGAATTGCAGCGGCGACAAAGTACAGAGATGGAGTCATTACGGCCTGCGCACCAACCCCAAGGAAAAAAAAGGGAGAGAGCGCTTCACAGTTCACTAATATCCTCAGGCAGATGATGTGCACAACTTGTGCCATGCTGCCCGTACGGCGCAAGGCGGAAAGCCGAACGTTTGTGCGTATTTTATCTGGGCATGTGGGAACATACTGAACCAAAACTACGCCTGAATCGCTTTTGACCGTGTCCGGACCCCTGGATTGCCCTCTGGTCATCAGGGACGACAAAAGTGATCTATTTGTTAACACGGGAGACAAGGCGTTGTGCTGGGTGTGTCACATTTTTAGACATCTTACGTCGTTCCGTTTGGCTTGAACCCAGAAGCAACTATTTCAAGCCAATCGGCGCGGACGTAGTAAAAGCTTCAAGTGGCGCAGTTTCAGTCAGCTGTCAGGGTGCCGCATGGAACTGAATGCACTTGTCTGCCTATTCCGTCGTCGAGTCTGCAGATACTCTCACTCTGTGCGACATAGGCACTTATTCGTGATGAGCAATGAAAAGCAATGCAACCTCTTGCGACTACGCCTTCCCTTCACCACCGCGCATACGGTCATAACGCCTAGTAGGTGCTTTTTATTTTTTTCGTTGCTTTTCCTAACAAGATGCTTAGCGCTTCGAGGACGATGCGCTGAATTTGCTCTCCAAGAATATTTTCGCATTCAGCGTCTTACAGTCGAGGATATTGCCGTGTTTGTCGAGGACAGCAAAAAATATCAAAATGTGAGATTCACAATATTATCTGCGCATTATTAGCGTGGGGAAGCACAGCGCTTAGCTGCCTGTATTAAATCCAGATCAGCAACAGTTTGGTATGTTTCTTGTCGTTCCTGGTTTAAACGTTTAAGCGGAAGCAATAACGTTCAGAAATGTGAGGCAGGCTGGTTATACCTGAACTTTTTACGCGTAAGAAAGCACAACGCCGCCTACTCTCAGCTACAGGCGTGATATCACAACACGGCAGTTGCAACATAGGATGATCACCACACCGTATCTGGCAACACAAAGGGATGAACGATCTAAGGACTCAAAAGCGAGAGGAGAGCTCTGGATATTGGTGGCCTCAACGGCCTTACGTCCGTGACCTTCACTTGCTCTTGGTCAGTAAGCTTTGCAGCCATTAGCTTTTATTTTTATTACTACCGCAACTTCCAAGCAACTAAATCATTAGTCTGGTACTCGTCACTCGCATACAGTTGTTTGCAGACATCACCATCATATTCAGATTCACTAAATCAAATTTCAGGTTAAAAACCGATGCTGGCTGTATCTGTCTCATAAAAAGGTAATGACGTCACACTATCTGCTGCGCCTTTGATGAGGCGGCTTGGCACGCCATTTCACAATGCGTAATAAGCCGGGCTTTGAAGCACACACGTAGATACCCGTCAGTGTAATCGCACACTAGGTAATAAGCATAGCGTTTTCAACAATTGCATAATTTCGTTTCCACTGCAGTCTAAATATGTTTAGTTTAGTTATATGAAGTTTAACGTTCCAAAGTGACTCAGGCTATTATGAAAGCCGTAGTAGGCGGCTACGGAAAATTTCGACCATCTGGGGTTCTTTAACGTCGACTGACATCGCACAGCACTCTCTAACATTTCACGTCAATTTGAAATCCAACCGCCTAGGCAGGGATCGAACCCGCGCCTTTCAGGACCTCAGCCGAGCACCAAGAACACTGAGCCACCGCGACGGCTAAGAACTCAAAATAATTCACGCGCTTACATATTTCTTAAGCCCGCGGCTACCACTGCTCATACTGGAAGAGTAAATTAGTGAGTTCAGAACACGAGCTAATAAGAAATATCAGAAATATCAGCGCTGTCCAAATGTTAATCTGATATCCCGTACTCACTGGCCGCAAGTGACTCCCCGGATGTAAGGGTAACCTGTTCAGGCTGGAGTACAAAACAGGCCCAGCGCTACATCGTCTGAGGGGTATTGTTGTGAAACCTATCGAGATTCGTTGTAAAATCTAGGCTCGATATTAAGCACTCAGGAAGGGAAAAGTGACGCATTGACAGCGTTTTCTACGTCTTTATTCAGCTCGAGAAAGGGTTCAGGTCAACTTGAGGACGACGAAGCGAGCCATAAAAATAAAAATGATAGGTGAAACGTTAAGAGACCGGAAGCGGAAAGAGTAGCTGGTGGAACAAACGCGGGTTAATTGGAATCTGGTCGAAATCAAGATGAGGAAATGGGCTTGGGCACGGCAAATGATGCGTAGGCAAGAGAACCACTAGTCCGTAAGGGTAACGGAGCGGATTCCAAGAGAGGGCAAGCGTAGCATGGGGAGGCAGAAAGTTAGGCTGGCTGATAAGATAAGAAGTTTGTGGGAATACGGTTACCGCAGCTGGCAAAGGACAGGGTTAATTGGAGGGAATTAGGAGAGGCCTTTGCCCTGCATTGGGTGTAGTCAGGTAGTAAGGATGATGATGATGTCATACTCCCGGGCCTATGATCTAGGCACCATGAAAGTTGGGGTGTAGAAGAGCCTTATGTCAAAATACTTGAAGATATATATAGCAACTGCACAGCTACCATAGTCCTCCATAAAGACAGCAATAAAATTTCTGTAAGGAAGGGCGTTAGGCAAGGAGACACGATCTCGCCAATGCTATTCACTGCCTGTTTACAGGAGGTACTCCGAGGCCTGAATTTAAAACAGTAAAGAATAAGAGTAAACAGAGAAAATCCTAAATATTCTGCAATTCGCTGATGACATTGCCTCTCCGAGTCACTCAGGAGATGGACTCTGAATCATGATCAATGAGTTAGACAAGCAGAGCAGAAAGCTGGATCTAAAAATTAACACGCAGAAACTTGGGAAGGTCGGTACTAAGTGGAGAAAATGTCTCATACTAATTTGGAGTTTCGGATATAAACCTCTTGACTGCAGTCGACCGCCCAACATTGCGAGTCTTGCCGTGTGAATAAATAGAAAAAGGTGTTGCAGCGGCAGTTTCTTCCACAGTCTGGTGACTGACATTGCCGGCATGCATTGTGGCAATGACTGGGCCCAGTGATACCACTGCTATCGGAGCAAGTGAACATCAGAGCTTCGCTATAAAATCTAGGCTCGCTATTAACCACTCAGGGATGCCACAAAGCATTTCTTACGGCCTTGATATAGATCGTATTTGTTTGCATTCGAAATTTTGTCTCTGTAGTTCTTAACCTCCACTTTTCTTGCAAATGTTTGAGATGTTTAGGATTGTGTCATGCACCTGATTAATTACCGTGCAAAGATGCTTGTGCTCGGTGTGGTCATGTTAGCGCTCAACTTTAACTACAGGTGCGTGCCCAGGAAGGGGAAGGGGTAGGCGTGGGGAAGCCGATTGGCCACTCCAAGTAGAGACGCATTACGTGTGGTTCATTTGGAGAAAAAGCGACCAAAGGTAGTCTGTGGATACTTACCTGCAGCATTCTAGTGTTGAGCAGGTCCTGGATTGAAATTTCCATAAAGCCGTAGCCGGCTACGCGTGGCTCGTACTCTTGAATCTTGTGTTCGTTAAAAAATCTTTGATTGGTCAAGAAAAACCGAGATATGTACTTGTTCTGTAGATCATCATCATCCAGTACCCCTTGAAAAGGGAACCAAGTAAATTTGCAGACCCCTATTTTTTACCCGCCGCGGTGGCTCAGTGGTTAGCGCGCTCGGCTACTGATCCGGAGTTCCCCGGCTCGAACCCTACCGTGGCGGCTGCGCTTTTATGTAGGCAAAACCGCTAAGGCGCCCGTGTGCAGTGCGATGTCAGTGCACGTAAAAGATCCCCAGGTGGTCGAAATAATTCCGCAGCCCTCCACTATGGCGCTTCTATCTTCCTTTCTTCTTTCACTCCCTCCTTTATCCCTTCCCTAACGGCGCATTTCAGGTGTCCAACGATATGAGACAGATACTGCGCCATTTCCTTTCCCCAAAAGCAATTATTAGACCCCTTTTAGCTCGAATGAGCGCTCCTTGCCCAATTGCGAGCAAGTATGTGAGTGGTGAGAATTCAGCGCCGACACTCAATGAAAGCATACACTCGGCGTGGGTGTGATAAAACGTTCAGCAGACGCCTTAGCTATCCACTTCATAACGTGTTCACAAGTAGGAAGTCCTTGAATATTGGCAGCAGATTAGATTTACAAACCTCTTAGATCAGGGCTGGGGCTACAGAGCTAACTTGGCGCAATTTTCGCAATCCACGTCATGCCTTACATTATAAAGCTACACTTACGTTACGCCTAATTTTTCTTCAGGTCTGGGCACAATGCAAATTTATTGTGCCATTTTTAGAGCAACTGGTGCTCTTAATAGAATCGGTTTTCGAATATTGCCAATACCTGAAATTTTGTATATTTGGTCCTGAATTATTACACGCTATATTTTGTGTTGTCTCTGGCCGTGTCACACGCGTATCGTAAACAAAATAATAGCGCACTATTAACACCTCAGCCCTACGGGCACCCTTGTTCAGAAATACCGATGTTGGCGTCTGCGTTGTGAGCGACAATTCAGAGGAATGACCCTGGCAGACAAATCAGAAACAGCAGCTTGGGGGCAGGTGGGCCACTTAGGTCACGTGACCTTGCAGCGCTACCCCAATCTGCCCACCGGATACTAAGCAAGCTACCCGCCATGTCACGCGGGAGGTAAATTAATGATTGGACAGTCGGGAAACGTAACCCGAGCCGAACGAAGCCTACCGCTGTGAGAATCTGCCATCTCAAGGTCGTGGAACCTCGGTAAACTGCCGCACCAATGCACCAGGAGCCGGACTCCCAGGGATCTTCCGCATATATGACCTTCCGCATATATGAGAATTAACCCAAAACGCTATCGCCTCATGCCCTTAAAGCGAGTTCAAGTGCTCATTCTAGCTTTAACTTGCCTAAACATGAAACAACGCATCGGTCGAGAAAAAAAAAATGGCCTGGAATATTCGTCTCCATGGCACAACCATTGCCGTAACAGTAGACGAGGGATTGATAGTGGTGTTCGTGTCTTACTTCGTTCCTAGTCTTCTTTGGCGCTACGGCTTTTTTAAAGCGTCAAAGACACCAAAAATTTGCTTTGGAGTTTTTTTTTGTATCAAGCGATGCGCTATACATTGACATACATGGCGCACCCCGTGGTATTTGTCTGCGACTGATATATAATTTTTGTCTTGATTGCTTCTTTGTGCTGTTAGGGTTTCAACAATTAGGTTTCAAAAATTAAGTCACGTGAGAACAAAAAGGAGCTGCTGATACGGCCTGTTTAAATTCTAGCTTTTGAAGTAGGCTGGTTTCGGTGCTATGGTGAGTTCAATCTACTTTTATGAGTTGTTGCAGTTCTTCCTTGCTTCTTGTGACCTAAATTTGAACTGCAAATTGTAGCCATCGTTATGTTCGGAAACTGAAACAGCTTTACAGAAGAAATTCAGCTAGAAATTACTCAGCGGTCGTAGGCTAATACCACGCGGCGCTCTATGTACGCTTAATGTCCAACGAATGATTTTAAAACTGAGAACATGGAATAAAATAAAGTATCTCTGGTGCGCTGGGGAACTGGAAACGGCAGCGATAACACAAAGCAAAGGTTGGAGCAAACGGCCCTTCTGGGCGCCTTCGTCGTCAGATAATTACTGATATGAAGTCTTCCATTAGTATCTATGTTGCTCGGAACTATAAGTCTCAACCATAACTCAAGAATATCGGAAGTCTTGACGTAAGCCTTTGCATAGCCTTTAATAACACAGGTCAGAACAGCTGAAAAAAATGAATGCTTAGGCAGCGTAATATTAGGATGACGTGAAGGATGACATGTGCTAGTTCACGCACTGTGGCGCAGTGAAGAGGTGCGTTACAGCCAGGACTGGCTATCTATTACGCTGGTCGTGATTTAAACGCATCCGATATGCCACTTCTTGGTCACGGTGAAAGATTACGAGCCAGCTTGAATGATCGCTGTACGATACTGGGGACCACCTAAGCATTTTAATTTGGAAATTCTTCAGTCCTAAGCACGTGGAACTATAGTTCCCAATTCCGTAGCTCCTTATACAGAATATAGATGTTTAGCCATACCAGTATCACATGTTTCGCAGCCACCGCATAGTTCATGCACGGATGCGAAAACTTAATCGAGTATGAAATGGATTGTGCGCTGTATGGAAATCAGTGGACCTCGCTGATTTGGCGGAGCACGTCGACCAAAGTTCAGGGACTACATAAAGTGGGCCTGGTCTTCTACGAACTGAAGCTTTTACTTTTAAGCAAGAGGCTCAGAAAGTGGACCTGTTATCCTTGTTCATGCTGTTTAGCGGCACACCTTATGTAAACTACTGCGTTCCACAGATTTCGCGACTATTTCGATTATTAAGCGGAAACTATCAAATGGTAACCTAAAAATATATCGTAGAAGTAAGAGCAGTAGTGCGCAGATAACCAAAATTATTGTGAAGATATATTTGGTGTCCTACACAGTTTATACAAGCACACCACAATTGTCAGCAATATAAAGATAGCTCGGCTTATTTAAACGGATCAACTGTCAAGCGCTAGGTGAAAAAAAACGAAGTACTGATAGAAATAAATGATAGAAATACACACACTTTTTTACATTCATACCGCCACAGAAGTGGCAGCATCTTCAAACACAGTATGTCGATGTCGTCTCTGTCTGAGGAAGAGCACGAGTATGTGCATTCTGTTTCAGTTCTAGTTTCTTCTAGTTAGGCAACCCCCTCGCCCTGCACTTGAGGGGGGACGTACGTGCTGCTTGTTTTGTCTAGCTCTTATTTTTTTCCATCTCAAAGTCACCTATCCTACTTCCAAAGGCTTAAGCTGCTTTTGTGTATTCGTTATTTTTTCCTTCCTAAAGATGGCGGTAATGAATTGCCAAAGTGTGGGTGCTTCGTCCGATAACGACCGAGGCCATAAGAGGGTGCCGAATGGGCACCAGCTTCAGTGCGCGCCGCGGAGGGAAAGCCGCCGCCACGCACTCCCGGGTTCAGCCCCGTTGCGGTGTTCCCTTCCCAAAGGAGACAGTTATAGGGCTCAGCACTCCCTTTAATTTCACCCTCCCCTCCCTACCCCCCACCGACCATTCAGAGAATCTCAATTCCCGGGATCCCGAGCCGCCGCACCGCATCCTTGAAACCGCCAGCTGTCCCGGAATGAGCGTCGCCTTCGGGGGCCGCCCAGCCCGCGTCTCAGTGAATGGACTGCCGCCGCTCTCCCCGGTCAACTGCTTGTTCACTCCCGTTCTGAATTTTCTTTTGGACGGTCGCTAATTGGGCACACTTATTTCATGTGATCTCTGTAGACAATTTCTTATTCCAATGTAGAACTTAATTCAGTGTATTTAATGACATGTATTTTTCCGCAGCCCGTGGTAATTGTCTTGTTAACTATCCATTCCTCTCCTGCAAAAGATGTCGTATTCCTCGTATGGAATCTATAAACGTTTTGTTGTCTTACCTCTTAACAAGCCTCTATCTCATTCACTGCGCCGGGCAACGAACGGCCACGCCGTTATTATAACGACTCGCTAATGACCTCGCGTGATCACTGAAGATGTGACACATACACATGAGGAATTGAAGTGGAAAATTGACATCCGGTAATATTATCACCGATAAACAATTCACGAACGCAGGGAGATTGACTTGGACGTGCTGGACTAGCAAGAAACTTAGGAGCTAGAGCAAGTAAGAACATCAAGAACACTAGCCACTAGCATGCCCAAGGCTTGCCCAATGCCAGATAGGACAGTTCGGCCACGTGACGGCGTCAATAGAGGTAGGTGTCTAGTGTGGCGTTACTTCCACCGTCAAAAGGTGCACGCTGTGCCTTTGAGAATTTCATTGCAGACCTCGCCGAGCTCGCGTAGCCCGTCGATAGGCCAACGTGTTGACGAAGAGGCTGTTCGGATAGCCCTCGCATGCGGAATGGGCCCCATATCCAGACTTCTTCGCCGCGATGTAAGCTTATCGCATTTCTGTGGAAGAGAGTTTGCTTGCTGGTGCCATTTTCGTTGTCGAGCGAGGTGGCGGGCAGCCTCGGCATGACTAGTGAATTTGTCAGCAGACGCAACAGAGGAATGAGCCAGTTCTGCAAGCAGCATTGCATCCAGCATGGTTGTGGCTTTGCGGCTATGCACTAAAAGAAACTGCCCGAATCGAGTTGTTTCTTTGATCGCAGTGCTATATGCAAAGGTGACATGAGGGAGTTCTGCATCCCATTTCCGATAGTCCGCGTCTACACATTGAAATCATGTCGGCGAGCATATTGTTCAGCCGCTCGGAAAGACCTTTCGTTTGAGAGTGGTAATCTGCGTTGTTTAAAGGCGACTTTTACCTCTCATTCCAGTACTGCGTAAAGGCTGAGGCGAACACTGTTCTACTTAAGTTACAACGACTGTGTGCCCACCGTGACGAGGGACAATGTTGAAGGTCGCCATTTTAGCAGCGGTACCACCATCAAGACAACTGGTCTCCCAATATCACCTTAGTCGGTGGGGTCCACAATGTACCGGTTATCCAAAGAGTTCTCCGAAAATTGGTCGAGTACGTCCATACTGACTTGGTACGACGGGACTTGTGGTGGATCAATAAACCACTGTAGTCTGGCTGGCTTACTCGCCAAAGTCCTTCGACGTTGGAAATCGTGGCAAGTTCTGAAGCAGCGCTTCAAAAATTGCAGCAAGCCGGGGCCAGTAGTAGTTCTGTCCTATCAGTACCAACGTTCAGAAAACATGCACGTGACCAGAAGATGGGTCATCATGGCATGCCTGCAGGACTTCGTCGCGAAAGGCCGTACGTACGCCGAGATTCTGTAAGGCTGTAGTTGTTATAAAGAACGCCGTCTCGTAAAAAAAGCGACGAAAGTGCGCGTGAGAAGATTCGGGAGAAGGGGAGGGAACAAACTCAACGAGTATCGAGAGTTCACTATCGTCTCGTTGAGCGAGAAAGGTAGTCGAGGGAACGCCAAGAAAAACAGAATCGTCTTCGGAGTCAACTCGGTTGTCCTCGATAGGCGCACGAGAAACAGCCTGCACCACTGTGCTTCCATCCGGAACTAATGGCGATGCGCTGTCGAAGGCTCCTGCGTGCAAGTTGCCTCGAGGTATCTTTAAGCTTCGTCAGCCAACAGAGCGAGTGGTTGCCACCGACGACTTAGAGAGGGCGGCCATACAAATATGGGCAGAATTTCCTCACTGTCTGCACAATTCCTAGGGATTTTCAGTGGTGGAATAGTTGACCTCGAATTGTGACAAAGTGTGGCTTGAGTAAGCGATGACTGGTTCGAGAGCAGCCTGCGACTGTACAAGGACCGCACCGATGCCGATGTTGCTTGCCTGAGTTGTTCGGTGGCAGCTGGCAGTGTCCATCAGCTGGAAGGTTGCAGGAGCTGAGCACACACCAAGAGGGTGTACCGAAAGACAGGTTTTGGGACATTATTAACATTGAAGTGACGCTACGGTGGAGCAATTGCCGGCAGAATAAGCAAGGCTAATCATACCTGTAGCATTCAACAACTCAACTCTTAGTCTCCGAAGGTCTTTTGCTCCTCCTGAGCCCAGGAGAATGGTTCTGCATCCTTGGTGCTAAGTCATCTCAGCTATATTGTCGAAGTTCTCCAGAAAACGCCGATAACAGGCGCAGAGACCCAGAAGGAGTCGCAAACATCGCTTAACGAGGCCGAAAAGTAGCACCCAAAATTTGCACGAACCATCGTGCGTAATAAAGGGGGTCATCTCCCGGTCACGCACGCGGCACGGCGCAGCTGCTCTCAGGAGTCATCAATGTGCTGCCGAGGATAAGCGTCTTATTTTGGTCTAATCTATAACGTCTGTAATTACATATAACCCAATGGTTAGATTTTCGCCTACAGAACAATGGGCGAAACATAAGAGATCGTCAGCGGCTTTATGGCGTCATCCTGGAGCGTTTAAACTTGCTGGAAAATGCCGGCGCGTTTTTTCTGGGAGTTCTGATAATTCAGTTCGTCGACTTTAACTCGGAGCATTGTGAGCGGTGTCTAACCTTAGGCGCCGACGTAAGAGAGTCACGGGAGAGCCGATATTGCTCTCCAGGACACGTTTTTGATTAGTCAAGAGGTTCGCGTGCACGTCAGTTTTTATGTAAATTGTCGGTGCCTCACAGAGGTGAAAATTTTAAATACCGTGTCCCGTGCAGCACGTTCTTAGAGTTTCTCAAAATGCGCAATAGCTCTTCTACTAGTTAAACATTGAGCCGTAATCACATTAGGCGGTAGCAAGCATGCTGGCTCTTGGTGGAATCAAAACGTGGTTGTAACAGAAGCGCAACTTGGGTTTGCGTGGCTCGGTCGCGACGTCAACAGTGAAATGGGCGAAAAACGACAAAATGAGCTCCTGAAGGTTGATGACATCGTGCTTCCATGAAAATTCCCATGAAGAAATTTAACGATAATCGGGAGTTCACTATCGTCTCGTTGAGTGAGAATGGTAGTCGCGGTAGCGCCAAGAAAACAGAATCGTCTTCAGAGTCAAGTCGGTTGACCTTGATAGGAGCGCGTGAATACAATCTGTACCACTGTGCTTCCATCCGGAATTACAGGTGATGCTGATATCAAAGTCTGGCTGTCGAAGGCTCCTGTGTGCAAGTCGCCTTGAGGGATCTTTAAAGTTCGTCAGTCAACAGAGCGAGTGGTAGCCACTGAAGACTTAGAAAGAGCGGCCATACAAATATTAGCGAAATTTCCACACTGCCCACACAATTCCTATAGATTATCGGGGGTGGAACAGTATGAAGTCTTTACAGCACTCGGGTAGAACTGCAAAACAACCAGGAAAGCAGTACTGCGGATCTGCATTCTCGAGGTGCAGACGCCAATTGGCGTCACCATATGGTCACCAGCTATGCGGATCAGCCGACCAGACCAAGGAGCTGAAATTTTTTTGAGGGCCGTAGTGAATTGACTTCTCCTTAAAGAAAAATCAACGCTGGTATCAGCGGGTGCGAGCTCATTTTTGTCGGCGGTCACCGCAATTTTGACTGAAACCAATCATCAGTCACAGCGCCTCCTTGACGTCTTCTGGTCAAGTCATCGTCATTTGGATCCTTGCGGCGAATAGTCAGGTGGAGGCCCACAAGCACAGTCGGCCCTCCACCAGACGACGCCGTCTTCAGCTTCCCCGATATGAAGGCTTCCTTCGGAACTGGTCAGATAACGATGGGCGACTTGGCGAAGAGAACAGCCATGGCGATGGCAATCTGGACTGGCATCACTGCGAGGTCTGCGACTGCACGTTACCGACCAGGGGCTGCTCGATATCTGGCTACTGTTCACTGTAGCACAGTCGAAGTGCGTCTGGAGAAACACCTTTAAACGGATTGCATGGTCCGAGCAGAGGCGGAGGAAGCCGCCAGGCTCCCTGTGGTGTTAGCAGAGGGGCCGAATGTTTGGCGTATGCGCCTGTCGTGCGCTTTAAGTATAATAGTCCAATACTCCTGCAGCTTGATGGTTACAGCTGCGATTGGGTACCGCTGAGTGGGCACGGGAACCACGGGGGAAAGCCTTTAGTCACTGGTCTAGGACTACTTAATGCATCGGTGTAGGTAATCGCGTAGGGCAACGGCTGTCAAACTCTTCGTGTCTACACTACACTCCGGATTTCATGCGGACCACTTCCATTACAGTAGCAACGCTTGCCTGTGAACCTTCGAGGTGAAGTACAAACTTAAGTACGCGTGAGCTGTCAACAATAAAACTTGCCCGACGCTACGGACAAATTGTCCTCAAAGGCCAGGTGTATGCCACTTCTGAGTAAACAGAGGACCTGTCATTGTATTGACCCCTTAAATAGCGAGCGGCCGTATTAGCATTATCAGCGTTATCAGCAACAAATCAGCAGATAATCCAACAATCCGCTTTCAATCGTTGTACAGTCTACGAAATCAAGACTGTAAAAAGTGCCAGTAGTCAGGCGTTTCATGGTATATGAAAAACATCCAAAAGCAAGTGCAATAACGTCCGCAGAGTCGATAGATCGTCCAAAAACCATGAAGTTTCGCGTTTCAGTTCCTTATTACACGCGAATACCTAAAATTACGGCACTTACAAGAGCGCTGACTATTGATAGATAATGAATCATTAAGGAACAAACAAGCATGCATGTGCATACAATACGCCTGCGAACTCTGCACAGATTGTCAGGCCACTTGACCTTCTTTTCCCCAGACAAGACGCAATTTTGAACCAGGAACCACCGCTTCACCGCAGCAGTCGCTCTACCCATTGAACTAACCGGGACGGGAAGCTTATGGTAGGACGAGAGCGAAGTGATCAATAACTCGATGTGGGAACAGTTTTCGCCAAATGTTTCAGAAAATTCCCCAATGTGGAGTTAATTGGTCATAAGGGTGTAATTACCCATTGGCATTTGCCCAAGCGCAGCCATAGGGCTACAAGGGAAAACTAAAGCTTTGCCAGCGCATTCGCCGTTCAAGAAAAATTCGTCTTGGTCCGGGGCTCGAACCAAGGACCGGCGCTTCACCGCAGCAGTCGCTCTACCCATTGAGCGAACCGGGACGGCAAGCTTATGGTAGGGTGAGAGCGAAGTGATCAATAACTGAAAGTGGGAACAGTTTTCGTCAAATGTTTAGGGAATCCCCCAAGGTGGTGTCCCGGGTTTGAACCCCGGTCAAGGACGAATTTTTCTTTAACTGCGAAATTTCTGAGAAAGCTGTATAGCTTTTCTTTGTAGCTTTATGGCTGCGCTTGGGTGGATGCCATTGAGTAATTACTCCCTTATTACAAATCTACTCCACCTTGGGGGATTCCCCTTAACATGTGACCAACACTGTTCCCACTTTGAGTTGATGAATTCGCTCCCGCCCTACCATAAGCTTGCCATCACGGTTAGCTCAACTGGTAGAGCGACTGCTACGGTGAAGCTATGGTCCCGGGTTCGAGCCCTAGACCAGGACGAGTTTTTCTTCAACTACGAAGTTCCTGAGAAAGCTATACAGCTTTCCTTTGTAGCCGTATGGCTGCGCTTGGGTGGATGCCAATGAGTAATTACTCCCTCATTAAAAGGAAATCTACAACCAAGGACACCAGAGTATGGTGCTCTTTTTGCCCGACCACAACTCGAAAGCGTCCCGGCAAATATTTTAAAACATCCCTGCCCTAAGCGGCCGAATGTGATAGCAACAGTGCCTATAGGAAAGTTTTTTTTTCACCACAGCATCGAACTGCGTTGTCACAACTTCTTGCCTAACTCAAATTTGTGTAACCTGCACAACCCCTGTGGTTGACCTCATCGGTCAAGCTGACTCTGAAGAGCAAGCAGTTAGTAATGACTGCACGGCTCGAACAGGTAAAGCTTTAAAAGACCGCCAAGATTCATTTATTCAATATAGGAAAGTATAAGAAGCCACTAAAACGCGCACACGGCTGGGATCCAACATGCACATCGATCCTTTAAGGACCTCGTACACAAGTATACATTACGAATAGGCGGCTTTCTCTTGGGTGTGCCCCATCTAAGCTAAGAACCATAATTTTTGAAATAGGCAGTTTATTTGGCAACTAGCAATCGCAGCAGATATTTTTCAAAACATTATTGCAGCACATCCTCCGCCATTTCGTTGACGAAGTTTCTCCCCGGTACTAATCTGAATTTTTTCGAAATTGTAGAGGCAAACGATAGTTCGAGAAAAAATTTGACGGCTTCTAGAATGGTAATTTCGGGAATACTAGTATATGAATATTGAAATTTCTAACTTCACTGGCGTTCTTGAAGCCTATATTTAATAACAGAAAAGGTATTCCCCAACCCACATGATAAATGACGCCTAAAAGCATTCGACCTCTGCCGTAGTCTTCTGTGGAGATTGCAAGCATTCCGGCTACATGAATGCCATCGTGATTATTTCGGTGTGTGATAGGCTACTGACGTCAGTCCGGTACCCTTTGTGAAATTCTCTTGTACATATGCATAGTGATGTGTAGAACCCAGCATAAACACGCAATTCTATTTTCTACAGAACTTATTAATTAGCGATGCAATGATAAGTACCCGACATAGCGAAGAAAGCTGCATATGCTCATAAAAGCCAACTTCTCAACCCACTGCTTTTCAAATCAATACCACCATTGCTTTACTAAAATCTGTTTAATTTAGGGTTTCCTATAAATCAGTGAAAGAGTACAGAAAACGCAGTACACTATATTGCGCGGACTTCGAGCCTCAAACACCGGATCCCTCGTTTGGGCGAAGAAAGTCGCACACCTCCTTACAATATGCGCATGCTTAGTTGTCTCGAGTCGCAAGGCTCCTTTCATTTCTGGCACAGTCAATAATTCTTGACTCTGCCGCTTTCCTTTTAAATTGCATCCAGGGGTTAGGAGCGTTCACTGCCAAAAATTACGCCTTTAATCTGTTTAATGCTAATAAAATAGGTTTGCGATCGCCACTTTTTAACATCTAGAAAACATGACAGATCAAGCTCTGACAGGCTTGCTAAAGCTTTCAGTTCTCAATGTGTATATTTCGAACACATCATTGAACTTCAAAGCCAAAAGACAAACACTTTGAATAATGCTCGAAATAGGCCCTTAAAATAACCTTTGGAAAAAAACAAAAACAGCAATATTCTGAGCGGCGTACGTTACGAAAAGCTATGTCACAGAGTTTTAATCGAAATTTTTCCCTATTAGCGCTAACATCTTTTTAGAGTTAGCTAATGCAACACTCCCCGTAACCGCGAACCCACAAAAAATTAAACACCGACGCTGACAGACCACACGCACTCTAAATAGCCCGCCTGTGTCTGAGCTAATTTTGCAGGTCAGTTCTATTTTGCGGCATTAAAAGAAGTGTATTTTAGCTCGACTTCAGTGAATTGACAAGGCAGGAAAATAAGCTTTCACGTACCGGCCATAGTCGGCCGCCCGCTGCTCAAGGACGTCTGGCCTGCAAGAAAGGAAGTTATTAGTATAAGGCCTCGTTTTAAACTCGCTTCAACACCAACCGTCTAAGAAAAATTTGCGTTTATTATTAGGCGAAAATAACAAATGGAAGCTCCTACGAACGCGGTGGCGCTGCGGGCGGGCCCAGACTCCAAATTGTCTTAGCGGAGATCAGTGAATGCTTGGGGTGTGGCTTGAGAAGTAGGTACGCAACTACTCTGGGCACAAGCAGAGCAAGCCTAGAGTAATTGTTGACACAAACCGGTACGCGTTTTTGCTGCTCCTGGCGCACAAAATTGAGGCCACAACCACTGAACTCTTACTGGCCACGGACATACGTTACGCGAGGTTGCTATCTTTGGCTCCGTTGCATACAGGCTTGTCATGCAGGGTGTATCCACCCGATGGATGAAAACCGTCGCACTTCAACCAATGCTGCATGATGCGAGCGGAAATGGGGACGCTTTCGAGCGCTCAGACTTGCCTTAGTATGCAGCATTCCATCCTGGTTCGCATTTGTCCTCCACATTGCCCTTAACGAATTAGGTCATGCCAAATTTGCCTATTTGCTAAAGAGGAATGGGTATGTACTATCTAAAGCACTGAGAATGACTTCGCTTACCGTAGGTGTCACGTAGCGTAAGAAAGGCACAAGCATATTATACGCGTGTACGTCAAAAATAGGCATATACGCTGCGAGGGGCGCCGCTATCGGGGGTCCTGATTTTTTTTTTTATTCACTGATCTCGTGCTTGCGAGCTGAGCATTTCATGATATCAAATGGCATAGTCAGCCTGCTGATGATGGAGCAGGCTCAATAATGATGCCCCAACTTGATAAGCAAAGCTAGAGGGTGTAAACAATTGCTATATGATTTAAAAAATGGGATTTGCGCTTGATTCTAACCGTCCAGATTGTGTATGTAACTTGCTCTGCATTCATTAGTGGTTTATTTTATTCCTAGAAACTATTCTTTCGAAGCGGCTCAAACAAGATGTATTACGAGGTGGCAGATTCAATAGTTATCAGTCTATTCAAACAGGGTTACTTCCTTCGAAGTTTTCTCGTTGTAGTTCAGTTAGCCGTCCACAAATGCAACTGATTCGTCCTGTCTCGAAATGTTGCATCGACAATAGTGTCTACGTCTAGCTAGATAATTACTGCAATGACCTTAATTTGGCATATCAAAAATTTCTCAGCGCGAGCTCATTACCATCTTACTTATAAGCTCCCCGAGAGTGCCGTGACCAGAGACATGCGTAGCTCTACCCTCTGAAGACGCCAGAGGAGAAACATGCGTGCACTGCGAGATGTCAGCACATTGCTCAGGTTGTTCTTTGGGGGCGTCAAAGCCTCAAGTATGAGTCCGGAGCTCTTTATACGGCGTCCCTCACAGCCATGTGTTGCTTCGGGACATTAAACCACCCATTTTTTCTATTTATACTGTTTGCTTTCGTTTCAAAACTGTTTTTGGATTCTCTGCGCGCAATTAGCAAGATTGATAACCTTATTGAATGATATCATAGTGAAGCTGCTGGCGCTAT
The DNA here is from genome assembly GCF_052857255.1 of Amblyomma americanum. Lineage (NCBI taxonomy): Eukaryota > Metazoa > Arthropoda > Arachnida > Ixodida > Ixodidae > Amblyomma > Amblyomma americanum. Next base: position 63,985,589 of record NC_135506.1, on the reverse strand, counting down.
GTTAAATATGAGGAACCAAAAGTTAACCGCTGGCTAATTTCGGTGAAAAGCTGCAGGGGATACTTTCCACCTCAACAGCATCGTGCTATACTGCTTTTGGGGTAATCCTCATATCAGCGGAATTAGTCCTGTCCTTTGCATACATAGATCGCCGAGTCATCATCTCTATCAAAGCGCGGTGGTAAAGCGGGTAAGCCATGCGCCCTGGCAGGTGTCTCCAAGTACAGCCATCGATGTGGCTTGTGAGACCCAGGTTGCTCCTTTCGTCTTCCAATCAGTAATTTAGCTCCCACCGGTCACAATAGGCGGTTTGTACACAATTCTGTAAGCTGGTTGTGACGATTTCGCAAGATCACGTGACCTATGTGGCCCATCTACCTCTTATGTGTCCCACCTAGGTTGCTTATAAGCTTTTATATATATTGTAAGCGTGTAAGCACAGTGCGCGACCCTAGTCTTAAACTGTAAATATTGATCATAATCGCGTATCTTCGTCTTCGGAGGAGTGGCCGCCATACTTGCGAGTGGCAATAAAAGATCCCTTCGTCCACACTCTCACAAGTGCTCGAGGCTACTCTCGATCCTGCGTCCTCTCCATCGCAACACTGCAACTATGTTCCGGTCGTCGCCTGGTCGGACCATCTCCAAAGATTGAACCCGTCGACCAACATCGCAGTGACGCTTCCGTGGTCCTTGCCGGTGTCTCAGCAGGTGTTCTTCCCCTTCCTGCTGATTCCTCCGTCCAGAGCCCTGACTCCAACGCACCTGTTGCCCCTCCGTCATCTGTACACCAGACGTGGACCGTCACCATCCTTCAGCGGGAGCCTCCTACATTTGCGGGTCTCCGTTGTGATGACGTCGAGGTCTGGCTCTACCAGTACAACCATGTAAGTGCCTACATTCGTTGAGACTCTGCCATCAAGCTCATCCAAGTCTCATTTTATTTAACCGCCGTGGCCAAGACTTGGTTCATGGATGCTATCTCAGATTGAACCCACTTTACCTCGCAGTTTCGGCAAATTTTTGGAACTGCTGGTGCATGCCCGGCCATCTACAAAAAAAGTAAAATGCGCGTGTCCAGCTGCCCGGCGAATCTTACACGTCTTACATTGAAGATTTATTAGACCTGTGTCGACGTGTCAACAGTGCAATGTCTGAGTACAATCGAGTCCGTCACATTCTTAAAGGCATCAGCTCATTTGCTTTTACCACGCTTGCTGGCCAATATCCTACCTCAGTCAACGATATCCGCACCACATATCACCTTCTTGACGAACTCCAATCACTCCGCTTTCAAGACGCCTTGGACCCTCGCCTTTCAACCGATGCGGACTTGCGCTCTCTCAGTCGCTCCATCATCCGAGAGGAGCTGCACGGCTCCACCTTACTGCCGGTAGAATCCCATCAGCACCGGCCTCCGACCTCGCCATTGCGTGATCTCATCAAGGATGAGCTCGCTTCCGTCCCTCGCCCTGCGGCACCCGAACCATCTGTTATCCTGTGTGTACCCACATATGCCCAGGTTGGTGGGTCGCCCGCTCCTCCCGTGTATCCTTCACATCCGCCTCCCGTCCAGCAGACTCGCCTCTTTATCCCAGCGACCCGAAACATACCCAGCGGTTTGGCGGCCGGCTCCGCCTCGTCCATTCTGCTACTACTGCGGAATTCGTAGACATGCTGACCGTGTTTGTCGCCGGCGTCAGAGCGACGAGCGTAACCAGGTTGGTCACATTCGCAAACACGAAACCTAATCATCGTATGGTTACCACCCTACTTTTGCCGCTAATGTTCCTCATGACGACACGTACGCGTTGTATCCTTACAAGCCAACGTTTCTTCCCAGCGGTCCTCCCCGCTTCTCTCCGTCGCCCTCTCCAGACCACTCGTCGAACGTCCGGTCGTCGCGCCGCCGCTCCCTGACACCGTTCCGCCGCCCCTCATCGTCTCTACATCCAGCCTCTCAAAGCCCTGGTCGCCACACGGAAAACTAAATTGTGCAGTTTCCGGAGGTAAAGCTGCACCACCCGCCCATCGTTCAATTCCTCCTTTGCCACCGTCGAACCTGTCAACCGTTGATGTTGAAGGCAGTATTGTAGAAGCATTGATTGATACCGGCGCCGCTGTTTCCATCATCAGTTCTGCTTTGTGTTCCCATCTTCGCGAAATGCGCACTCCTTACTGCGGCCCTTCTCTCCGTGTTGCTAATGAAGAATCAATGCATCCTTCCGGTCTGTGTACAGCACGCGTCACTATTAACTGCATCCTGCACCACATCGAGTTCCTATACTTCCCTCCTGTGCTCACCCCCTCATCCTGGGCTGCGATTTTCTCCACTCCGCTCAAGCCTTCATTATGTGTTGCCCTCGTACTCGGAAAGTTGCTGAACCCGACCTTTCTGACGCTCCTGCAGTGCTTTCTCATCACTTGATCAACACCGCAGTCCATGTAGTTTATCCCGGCTCCGAAGATGTCCACTCCGCTGCTTCTGCTCACGTCAATTCTGGCGACGTTTTCGGCACACCCAATGCCCGTATTCTCTCCAGGGGCATTCTTCTCGTCGCCTCCCTTCTTCGCTTCGTTAATGGGACTGCTATTTTGACTGCGTTCAATGCTACATCGGAGCACTAGTCTGCGCGCAGGCACCAAAGCCGCTTCTGTGCCTACCGCTCAACATGTCACCGTTCTTTCCTCGCTCCCATCAAGCTTCGCCATTTCGTCCCTTGTTGCTTATCCTGCAGCTATTTCCGGTTCTATCAGCAACGATCTCTCGCCTGCTCAAAGAGCAGAATTTCTAGCCCTGTTGAACAAACATGCCGCTTGTTTTGATACCCAGTCAAAACGTTTGGACGAAACCTCGACGGCTACGCATCGTATCCACACTGAAGGTTCGTGCATCACTCGCCGCCGCCCGTTTCGCGTGTCTTCTACAGAGCGCGAAACTATTCAAGATAATGTAACCGACATGCTCAAACGCAACATCATAGGCCCTTGTTCAAGTCCTTGTCCTCATCAGTTGTGCCGGTCCGAAAGAAGGATGGCTCAGTACGCTTTTGCGTCGACTATCGTGCCCTCAATATGATCACTCGAAAGGATGTTTATCCACTTCTTCGGATTGACGACCCCCTAGACTGTTTCCAAGGTGCTCAATTTTTCTCTAGTCTTAAACTAAGATCCGGCTACTGGCATATCCCCATGCATGAAGAGGACAAAAAGAAGAGAGTTTTCGTCATACAAGCTGGCTTATATGACACCATGCTCCGCGGGCTTAAATGAAAAAGTTGTCGCTGCTACCTGGACGACATCGTAATTTTCGCCTCGACTTTTTGTGAGTACCTCAGGTCAGTCCCTTTTCTGAATTACTGATTAAAAGCTTCGACCCTTTCTATTTCCGCTTTCGCATTGCCACGGGAGAGGTAGAACACTCAAGCGTAGTCAATACTAAGTCCGCGACAACGCAATCCACCTCATTCACGTTTCGCTCCCTTGCATATTTTGCGCCTCTGAAGCATGTGCACGTTACTGCTTGCATCCGCAGTTTAATAAAATGTGGTGACTCCAACGTACTTGGGTCCATGTCTTTTTAAAGTATTAGAAGGTCAAGTTCGAGTGAAGGTCAAGTTAGGCTGAAGGTCAAGTTCGGGTGAAGGTCACTGTAGTACGAAGCTGAAGCAGGCAAGGGACTAAGCCAACGGTTCTGATGACCGCGTGAAGGGCTGGTCCCAGGTGTGCTGAAAGGAAGGAAACGAAGGAGAGGTAATCAGATGTCTTGTGTGTTATCCTAATTCTTAATTGTTCGGCACGATCAGGAATGAGAGGTCTTCTTTTTTCCCTATCAGGGCCTACACAAGCTGCCCACAAGCAATCCAGCGGCTACGACTGCTGTACATTGTGCCCGCGGAAGTTTGCCTGAGCGCTGCGTGATAGACGGCGGCTTAAGTACAGGTAACTTACACCCTCTACTCCATCTTCCTTTGGTCGGAAGGCACCTGAAATCTTGTACATTTTCTTCGCCTTTTCCGTTGCACTAGCACTACCTTTTCAAGGCATCACCGTCTGCTCTCTGGCGCGCATGCTATACACAGGGAGTTAGTGCCTCACTGCGAGCTATCTCTCCTCACGCTATGCCAGCCTCGACGATTGTTTGACATAGACTGAGTAGGTTGTGCAGCGAACGGTTATCCCTCATTGATTCTCAACTCAACGTCGGCGCATTAACAATGATTTCCTTCAATGCAATGATGCCTCAGTCTGTGGCCTAGAGTTAAGTCGCGATATATACACCCCTCGTATACGTGGAGTTCAGTTCGGTTCATTGTTTTGGCTTTGAAATTCAAGGTTCCACGGAATCAAGTCTGGTCGGGTATGTTCATGATGAATTCTTCAAACGCCGACCATTCGTTAAGAAAAATAGCGTTTTGGCCCCGCTTTGGGGGCTTTGTTCCCAACGAAAGAAAATAAATGTAGGTAGGTTATCAGGAGTGCATGTTGTTGGGCGAATCGGTCGTACATCGTTGAGTAAAGGTACTGCGCAAAATAATACAAACATGAACGAGAAGGGCACAAGGACGTGCGCCTGTCCTTGTGCCTTTCTCGTCCATGTTTGTATTATTTTGCGCAGTACCTTTACTCAACGAAGAAGGTAGGTTATATACGTTTTATGATATGACGGAAGCTGCGGAAGAATTTCGGGGGCAGATTGCATTCGGTGCGATTAACCGTGTATGCCTTCGTGTGAATATGAAAAGATTCCGGTTAAAGCCGTGTCGTCTTTCTCTTTACTTTTCCAATAATCTTCGCGCCGTCCCAGTCGATGTCCTGGCCCTCGGAGACAGCATGATCAGCCGGTGCGTTGGTTGTCACGCGCTTGTTCTTGAAAGCATTGTGGTGATGCTGCAGCCTTTTACGCAAATCGCCTGTTTCACCAATGTAGACATGCTCACACTCGGCGCAGGGAATCTTGTACGCAATGCCTGGGGACTTCTCTTTCTTTACCTTTTTCTTTTCTGCACTGTAACCATTGCATATCTGAGCTTCTGCGTAGGTACATGTGCGACGTCGACTTCGTAAGATCGTAATAACCTGGATAAGCTTTCGCTTACTCCAGGGACGTACGATATCGGAATCGTTTTCTTCTGCCGTTGAGGCTGCTGTGCCGGAGGGTGAGTTAGGCGATTCTCGACTTCACGTATAAAAGAACTGAGATAGGCCGAAGACATCAGGTCACGGCGAACGGTATGTAGATGCGTCGCTTTCTCTTCCGGCGTAGAACAGAGCTTTTCTGCACGGCGGACAAGTGAGAACAAGGCGAGAACTTCTTGTGACAACCCGGGTGTACCGAACTGCAGTTGAAGTACATCCCATGGAGCGTGTACTTCTAGAGTACACTGAATGACATAACAGGGCTGTCGTGTTTCACCAGCACGTCTAAAAAAGGCAGACGACCGTCTGCTTTTTCTTCCGTAGTAAACTGTGCGACAGGTTCATGCTGTTGAGGTGCAAAAGAAATGTTCTAAGAGCCGGTTTTTCGATTATGCAGAAGTAGTCGTCTACATAATGAAGGAAGACTTTCTGGCGTGGCGTGTAGCTTGAGGGGGCGCGGGACTCCAGTGACTCCATTGTCAAGCAGTGTTGACAGAAATTGATGCTCCCATAGCCATACCATGGACCTGGTATGAATACGTTCTCTTGTAACGTGAAATAGGTGTTCGACAGCCAAAACTCGAAGAGCCCGACCAAAGTCTGGAACTTCAACTGGGGTTCTTTCCGGCAGGGTTGCATCCGCCTGGAGCGTTATCTGTGCAAACCCTGATGCCCAGGTCAATGGGTACGTTAGTTTTTATGAAGTTCCAGACCTCAGACGACTTCTTCAGTTCGGTTTGTCGAACACTTATCTCACGTTCCAAAAGAACATATATAATAATCTCCATGGCACGGCTATGGGTCCATAAGTTTGTCACCACTGCGAACTTGACAATGGAGACACAGGAGGATCGCGCCTCTCAAGCTTCATGCCGCGCCCGAAATTCTTTCTCGTTATGTGGACGGATGCTTCGGCATAATGAAGAAATCTGCTTAGAGCATTTCTTTTGCACCTCAACAGCATAAAACTGGCCATATGGTTTACTACGGAAGAGGAAGTAGACGGCAGTCTGCCTTTTTGGACATTCTGGTGAAACGCGATGGGCCAGGAATATCATTCACTGTATTCCAGAAGGATGGGTGCACTAGCATGTACCTCAACTTGAGCTCCGTATACCCGGCCTGTCACAAAAAGTCCGTTGTCCCCTCACTTGTCCGCCGTGCGGTAAAGCTCTGCTCTGCGCTGGAAGAGAAAGCGACGGATCTGGGTACCATTCGCCGTGACCTGTTCGTCTACGGGCTATCTTTTATACGGAAAGTTGAGAATCGCCTATCTCACCCACCGCCGCAGCAGCCTCAGCGACAGAAGAAAAGGATTCCGATACTCTACATCCTCAGAGAAAGCGAAAGTTTATCCCGCATATTCCGATTTTACGAAGTCGACGTCACACATGTGCCCACGCTGAAGCTTAGACACGCGATGGTCACGGTCACGCGGAAGCTTAGAAACGCGATGGTAACAGGCAAGGACAAAGTAAAGAACAAATTCCCGGGTACTGCATACAGGATTCCCTGCGCTGATGAGCATATCTACATTGCTGAAACAGAGGATTGGCAGAATAGGTTGCAGCAACACCACAATGATGTCAAGATCAAGCGCGTGGCAACAAATGCACTCGCGGATCATGCCGTCTCCGAGTCCTATGCCATCGACTGGGTAGCACGAAGATCACTGGAAAAGGATAGAACAAGACGACAAGGCTTTACTTGAAATATTTTCATATTGAAAAGACGGCACACACGCTTAATCACATCGAAGGCAATCTGCCCCTGATATACTCCCGCTGCTTACTTCATATAATGAAAGATACAACCGAGCTTCATTAATTTTCTTTCATTATGAATAAGGCCCCCGTACCGGGTCCGTAAGGTCATTTTTACAACGAATGGTCGGTGCTTGTTTTTTCGTTGTGTTGGCTTTAAAGCTTAGCGCTTCAATACCCGTGGCAAGCAGCTTCAGTCCGCGTTTTGCCGATATCGTTCTAGTGAGGAACATTTAGAAAAAATATTACGAAAAAGCTCTTTTTTATTATATTTGCAGCGTCAGAGCAGCAGCAGTGCAAAGTTTATGCACTGAGCCTTCAGGAAGAAGTGCGTATTAGGTCTATGCATTGAAAATATTACAAGCAAGAGCGCTGACATAACGTAACTGACGGTGACTGACAGCTGCTAAAATTCATGCCATATCTCGCGATAAATTAATTGTAATCTGGCCATGTTACCAATCTGAATATCGGCGTGTAGTGCAGCTGTTAAAAGGAACCAATGCTTCGACAACCAGCAAACTGTCGCGTTTGAAAAATTTGGCATAGTAAGCTGACCCTAAAGCACGTGCCACCAGCATGGTTGCCATCTGACAATTTTTGTTGCATAGTGGACTGAGCGGAAATTATTTAAGCAAGCCCTGCGTCCAATGCTAAATTTGTATAAACAGCGTCGAAGTATACCTAAATCTTGCTTTTTATTGTACTACAAAAAGGGCTTTATCTTAAAGAACATCGAGAAGCCTGATGCCTAGTTTCTTCTCTGTTGGAAGAGTACGAATGGTTCTGTTTTCTGATAGCATATAACTATTCTGCAATTTGAATAATCTTACATAGCGGCACTTCTCGGATTTGCTGATGGGCGCGCCTACTATACGGTACACTAATAAAAAAATCTTGAATAAAAGAATGCGCTTCTGACACCTGCGCAATTGGGTGTTATGCAAAAAATTACGAGCAACGTGTAGAAACGAGGACATAAAAAAAAGCCCACTAGCATAGCTCTTTTCCCCAATGTAAACGTTCTCTGTACAGTGCAAGGTGATACATTGGTGGTAGTGTTTTTTTTTTATTAAAATAACAGAAAAAAGGTAGGAAAATATGTTTTCTAGCCCAGACATCTGTCATCGATACTCAAGCACCTGAGCTGGGGCAACGGAAATAAAGGATAGCAGGCAGAATAGAGAAGTGAAAAGAACTGAGGGGACAGGTGATACATTCATTACCACTTTGCGCAAACCAAATCCTCAATAAATGCCAGCCAAACCTTGACTTGGTCAAAGAAAATGTTGCTAAGTAAACTCGGTGATACATCTCTTGTAGATTTGGTAGTTGAGCGCTTTTTGTGATATAGAGAGGGAATGATTTGTTTCCTACGATATTCAAATAACATGCATGCACGCTCGCGCTCATATGAGATTGTTAACGTAAAGCGCTGGAAAGGTGCAGCAGGGGCGCGCAAGTAGAGCATCCGGCTGGCGTGCAAGAGGTCCGTGTTTCGAATTCCGCGGCCGCGCAATTCTCGACCGGGATTTTAAAAAAGAAAAACTCCATGTGTAGATGAAATTCCATAATTGTGCGGCCTGATCGTGACTAGAACCGGCAACGCACTCTAACCAGAAAAGGATTTGGGCACGGTGGTGTAGCACTTGGCCAAACAAAATTAAACGTCGGCCCTCGGCCGTGAGTGGCTGCGCAGCAACTGACAAAGGCTGCGGTGAGACATGTGACGCATCGGAGGGTGCTAGAACCTCTGGCTCCGGACAGGGCGCCATAGGAAACAACCTCGTAGCGCATACCGCTACGACCTTATCCAGTGAAATTAGTGAGGCTAGTGATCAGTGCTGTTAAAGAAACTAGCGGCTATTCAATGCCATGGCATAGTCGACTTTTACATCGACGCTAGGAAATGACTGGTTGGCAATGTTCATGCGCGAATCACTCGAGGTCACATTAGTTAGCAACCCACTTCAAGCCGTTGCAAGATGTGCATCTCGCATGGATGTCATCTTTGCGCGACAAGCCGGTGTAACAAGCATAGACTATATGTCTTACTTCAGATACCACATGCCGTTACTCGCTGTCCTGCGCCACAGCACAGAGCGCACTTCTGCTCAGAAGTAGGTTTCCTCAAAAACTGTACTTTGTTTATGGCAACATAACATGGGCCATCGCACGTGCATTTCTGGATGAGAATAATCTGGGCGTAGCCCGGAATATACAGCTAAATTTTCAATTCACTCGATCTCTCTGAATCTCTGACTCCGGTCAGCCTGCCATTAGAAACTGAACCTACACCGTTTACCGCTAGAAACAGTATGCAAAGATGACAGCCTAACAGTGCTGTTCGAGGAACTAGCGGGTAATAAATGGGATATGTCATAGGGCTTAGTGAAATTAGGAGGACAGAAGAAGCGTAAGCAGTGTTGAAGGGAGTGCACGTACCTTGATAGCCCAATGATAACGCAAAAAAACGAAATAGACTTCATACTATATGTGCTCACTCTGGCACAGTGCAGGATGTGGAGGTCCTCGGAAAGGTACGTTGTTGCGACCACTGGATGGTAAGGCCTCGAATGCGATTAGTGGACCGACGAAAACTAGGTATGGGATTCACACGCCGTGGTGGGGGGGGGGGGGGGGGGGGGGCTCAGTGGTTAGGGCGCTCGGCTACTGATTCGGAGTACCCGGGTTCGAACCCGACCGCGGCGGCCGCGTTTTGATGGAGGTGAAACGCAAAGGCGCCCGCGTTCTCTACGATGGCAGTGCACGTTAAAGATGATAATAATAATAATAATAATAATAATATTAATTGGTTTTTGGAAAAAAGAAATGGCGCCGTATCTGTCTCATATCGGCGGACACTTGAAGTCCGCCGTAAGGGAAGCGATAAAGGACGGAGTGAAAGAAGAAAGGAAGGAAGAGGTGCCGTAGTGGAGGGCTCCGGAATAATTTCGACCACCTGGGGATCTTTAACGTGCACTGATATCACACAGCACACGGGCGCCTTAGGGTTCTGCCTCCATAAAATCTCAGCCGCCGCGGTCGGGCTCGAACCCTGGAACTCCGAATCAGTAGCCGAGCGCCTAACCACTGAGCCACCGCGGCGGGTAAAGATGCCCAGGTGGTCGAAATAATTCCGGAGCCCTGCACTACGGCACCTCTTTCTTGCTTTGTAATCTTAGTCCCTCATTTATCTCTTCTCTTACGGCGCTTTTTATTGTCCGCCGTTATGTGACAGATACTGCGCCATTTCCTTTCCCGAAAAACCAATTTTCATTTTTCAATTCATCAATCAAGATGTAGCTCGCAACAGAGGATTTCTCCAGTATTTTATTATAAGACAGGGTGGCTTAAAAAGAGGTACAAACTCAAGGTGGCGCAGATTTCCGGGCCTGCATCCAGCTGTGATAACAAGATCATAGAAACCTGAGGACATGGAATCAGCAATAAGCAAAGTAAAAACACAGCACACTGCACTAATGGGTGATTTGTACGCCAAGGCTAGGAGCCAGCAGTCTGCAGATTAGGCAGTAGCCGATGGCATAGGCGCTATGGGAATAGCAGGGAGGTGTTATTAGTCGAGAGAAACAATTTACGAATTATGAAAACCGAATACGTTCTTCCGGAAACGAGTAAACAAGAAATGGCCGTGGGAGAGCTCAATTGTAACGCTACAGACTTCATACTATGTGCTCACTCTGACGTTGTGCAGGATGCGGAAGTCCTCAGAAAGGTACGTTGTAGCGACCGTTGTATGGTAAGACATCGAATAAGATCAGACTTGAAGAGGGAATGTAAGAATCTAGTGAAGTGGAATACCATGAATGAGTTGCCGATTAGAGTGAAATTAGAGAATTCAGGACCCATTGCAGTGGCGCAGTCGCTGCTGTGCTTGGCTATTGAACCGGTGTACATGGGTTTGATCCGGAAGGCGGCGGCCGCATCACGAAACAGGCGAAACGCAAAAGGTGCCCGTGTTTTGTGCAATGTCAGCGCACGTTAAGTATCCCTAGGTGGTCGAAATTATACAAGAACCCTAAACTAGGGCATCTCTTCTTCTCTCACTGCCTCCTGTATCCCTTGCCTTAAGCCGCGGTTCAAGTGTCCACCGAAGGTGTGAGGCATACTGTGCTATTTCCTGCCTTCAAAACCAATTATAAATGTTTCATTTCAGGATACCACTGCCAAAGAGATATTCGGCTTTAAATCTGCCCTACGACTTTATTGTTCAAGCAAGAAACGAAGGGTTTCTAGTTTATGGAGGGGGGGGGGGTTAACGTCCCAAACCATCTCGGGCTATGAGGGACGCCGTTGTGAATGGCTCCAGAAATTTTGACCACTCGGGGTTCATTACTCTGCACTTACATCGCACGGTACACATGCCTCTAGAATTTCGCCTCCATGGATATTCGACATCACAGAGCTTCCATCACGAAAGCCCAGAAGAAATAGGCTGTAGGCTGGTTCGACATGATACCGGCAACCTATCACAGGAGGCGAAATATAAAACGTCTATGTATGAAAACGTCTAACTCCATAGACAGGGCAGAACTGGCAGAGCTATCAAAGTTAATAAATGTATGGTAGCCGACATAAGGAAGTTTACATACGAAAGAAACGAGCACGCTGTAACGAACGGAGGCACGCTGAAAGTGGTGAAGAGGAAACTAGGCACAAACAAAAAGGGGGTGTATTTGCTAAGAGACAAAAGTGTACCTAAACGTATACAGTAGCCAACAGTGGAGGAAAAATCGGTGGTGGAAATTTAAAATTGGTTTCTGAGGGAAGAAAATGGCCCAGTAACTGTATCGGATATCTCGGTGAACACCCGAACTCTAGCGTAAGGGAAGGGACAAATGAGGGAGTGAAAGTATAAAGGAAGAAACGTTCGGTAGTGGAGTGCTCCGGAATAGTTTCGAACGCTTGAATGGTTTCAACGCGCACAGTCATCGAACAGCACACGGGAGCGTTCTGCGTTTCGCCTGAATCGAAACGCCGGCGCCGCTGTCGGGTTCGAATCCGGTTACTCCGGCTCAGTAGGCTATTTTAAAGGGAACTATACAGCTTATGAAGTAGTGCGACACGGGAACAGATGCACGAAAGAATGTCGTTTATAAACGAGACAAGTGAAAATTAAAAATTTTAAATTTTTTTGCCTACCCTCTTGTCAAAGGTTCTTACATACTGCGAATGCAAATGCACCCTTTGCCTTAAACATAAAGGTCTTTGACCTGTATGCATATGATCTAAAGGAATGTTAAAGGCTTTTACCTTCAGGCCTTTTAACCTAAATACCTTTACATGGAAGATATACCATTGCTGCACAGGCGATTCGAGGCTGCAGGCAACGCTACCCGTGCAGCAGCTAAGCAAGCCCCTTGTTTTCTGCAGATCGCTACCTGGCACATGCGCATCTGCATCTACATGGTCATCCTGAACGAAGCACGGATCCTGGCACCACAGCAGCGCCCTTCTACGGCAGACCTGATGATATAAGCCGTCGCGGGAATCACCGAGCCATCATTGCTGCACAGGCGATTCGAGGCTGCAGGCAACGCTACCCGTGCAGCAGCTAAGCAAGCCCCTTGTTTTCTGCAGATCGCTACCTGGCACATGCGCATCTGCATCTACATGGTCATCCTGAACGAAGCACGGATCCTGGCACCACAGCAGCGCCCTTCTACGCAGACCTGATGATATAAGCCGTCGCGGGAATCACCGAGCCATCATTGCTGCACAGGCGATTCGAGGCTGCAGGCAACGCTACCCGTGCAGCAGCTAAGCAAGCCCCTTGTTTTCTGCAGGTACAGTGTGACTGTCATATATTTTTCGCGAAAAACAGCCCTCGAATCGTTTGTGCACAATGACTGTTGCGTCTCTTGCAAAAGAACTTGAAGAATTCAAGCAAATGTTTGAAAAAAGAATGAAAGAAATGCTTCAAGCCATCAACGATTCAAAATCAGAACTAGCTCAGCGTTCGAAAAGCGAATTTGACGCATTAAAGGCTGAGATTGAAAGTTTCAGGTCAAGCATGACTTTTATGAATCAAACATTTGAAGAACTAAAGACCGCGCGAGCTGACATCGACGCCCAGTGCAAAACGCTTGCTGATAGCAACAGGCGCCTTGCTGATAGCAACAAGCAGCTGGCTCACCATGTGGCTGAGCTAGAGCAGTATTCCCATCTTAACAATCTTGAGATAAAAGGCATCCCACTGACACATGGTGAGGACTGCATCCAGATAATGCAGAAAGTGGGCGACGAGATCAGCTGTGCTGTTGGGACTGAGGATTTTGAAGTTGTGCATCGGGTTCCTACACGTTCTGACGAGAAGAATCTGATAGCACGTTTTCGTTCCCGCGAAAAGCGAAATGAGTTCTTCGCTAAGGCTCGGAAGACTCGGCTGACAACGAAAAGTCTTGGTTACTCGGCCCTGCATGAAAATGTTGTGTATGTAAATGAACACCTCACACCATCTAACAAAAGGCTGTTTGGAGCGGCGCTGAAACTAAAGAAAGAAAAAAAAATGGATGTTCCTTTGGACAAACAATTGTGTCATCAGAGCACGTCAGTCAACAGACAGCACTGTGTTCAGGATAACATCCGAGAAGGATCTGCAGGTTTTTTCTGAAACTTCAACCGCATCAGCCGTCTAGTGAATGCATTATTTTTCAACTTCAGATTTGGCAAATAAACTAGGCGGAAACAATCTTACTTCGGCTGTACATTTTAATGTCCGGAGCCTAAGGAAACATTTCGATGAGGTTGATACCTTCCTACAGTTAACAAACCATCACTTTTCAATTATCTGTTTTTCGGAAACATCGCTTCACCCAGAAGACGAAAAACTGTTCTGCTTACAAGGTTACAATGCTGAATTTCTCCATCGCAGTAGCAGTCCCCACGGGGGCGTTGCCATGTTTGTTTCATCCTCCCTCTCATACAATAGGCGGGATGATTTAAGGAATAACGTGAATAAGTGTGAGTCCTTGTGGCTGGAAATTGAAAATTTTTTGCCTCAGTACAACAAAAAGAAAATAATCGTGGGCACTGTCTATCGCTCCCCTTCCTGTTCAACTGTTGACTTTTGCGACTCTTTCTCTGCTACGCTTGAAAAAATATCTATCGAAAACAAGAACGCGCTAATATTGGGTGACTTCAATATTAATTTACTTGATGGTACATGCCCAGGTTATGAAGAGTTCATTAACTGCTTTAGTGGATTTGGCTTTGAGTCTCTTGTAAACATACCGACCCGATGCGTGCCGCATAATCCATATACTTTGTTGGACACTGTTCTATCTAATGTTGAGCTTTCGCCGAATGTGGGAGTCGCAGAGGTCAACATCACTGACCACTATCCGGTGTTTTTTTACTTTAGCTCCCATCATGACTACAAAACTAATTATGTTCAGACGAAACTAGATATGCAGGCTTACAATGATGAAATAACACGGGCAGATTTCTCAGCAATTTTTTCAAGCTCAGACGCTGAACAGGCCATTGATATGTTCTCAAGTCTCATAACAGCTGCAGTTACATCCTGCACAAGACATATAACGACCAAAAGGTATCGCGCACCTCGCTGTCCCTGGGTTTCCCCACATATACTGGAATCATTGAGGAAAAAAGAGAACTTATATAGAAAAACAAAACGACAACCATTTAATACGCGTCTTTTACATCACTACAAGATTCTATCTGAACAAATAAACCAGTCTCTTAAAAATGCAAAAAAAAAAGATTTTGAAACCAAGCTTATCGAAAGCAGTAGTAATGCGAAAAGAAAGTGGGAACTGATTAATCAATTCATAAACACGAGACCTAGTCAACAATCTATTAAGACTATCGAGAAAGATGATTCAGCTCTGCGCGACCCCTTACCAATAGCCAATGCGTTTTGTGAATATTTTTCCTTGTCTGAAACAGTTCAAAGCGTTGAAGTTCCTGTTCTATCACGTCAGCCACAGTCCTTCTTTCTAAGAGCATGCACGCCTCAGGAAGTTTTAGGTGTAATAAGCAACCTAAATAACACAGGTGCTGGATTAGACAATATACATTTTTCCCATATTAAAAGTATCAAGCACCTAATTTGCGAGCCTCTCTGTCACGTTATCAATGTCATTTTTGAAACAGGAGTTTTCCCTACTCAATTAAAACGGGCTAAGATAGTTCCAATATTTAAGAAAGGCGACCGATCACAAATGCAGAATTACCGCCCTATTTCTATACTTCCCTTTTTAAGCAAGGTTGTAGAAAAGCTACTAGAAATACAAATACATTCCTATTACGCCAAATGTAGTATCTTGTCTCCTTTTCAATTCGGTTTTAGACGTGGTCATTCAACGGAAAGTGCCCTATTATATTTTTCTGACTGGATCAAAACACAACTCGACAGCGGTATGATAGCCGGCGCTGTCTTCATAGACTATACCAAAGCCTTCGATAATATAAATCACTGCATTCTTTTTTCTAAACTCGAAAGCTATGGTATTACAGGCCCGGCGTTGACCCTGATCAAAAGTTATTTATCCGACAGGTACCAGAGCGTGTGCATTGAAGGTATATTGTCATCTCCTAGACTAATTAATAAAGGAGTGCCCCAAGGTGCAATTCTAGGTCTCCTCCTTTTTCTAACCTATATTAATGACCTCCAGACTTACTTAAATACAACCCAATGTCTCTTGTACGCTGACGACACAACCATCATGGCAACTGGTAACACGTCTTCTGAATTAACCACAAATCTTGACTCGTTGCTGCATTCTTTAGAGAACTGGAGTCACGCTAACTGTATTAAAATTAATCCGTCTAAAACCAGTTTTGTGGTATTTCACGCCCCTCAAAGAAAAATTACTTCACATTTATCAATAACTATCAACAATGTTTCAATACCGCAAACTCATTCTGCTACATTTCTAGGTGTGATAGTTGACTCGAACCTAAAGTTTAATCATCATGTTGCCTCCGTTGTTAATAAAATTCGTTTCGGAATAAGGGCTCTCATCAGAACAAGGCCGTTCTTTAGCTTAGATACGTTGCTTTCAATCTATTACGCATTCATACACTCCCATATTAATTACTGTATCACTTCATGGGGTAGCACATACAGAATTCATCTTTTTATACTCATTTATATGCAAAAACAAGCACTTAGAATCATCACTTTCTCTTCTTTTACCCAGCCGTCTGCACCTTTGTTCCATTCACTACATGTCCTGCCCCTTGAACATCTTCAGAAATTTCAGGTCCTGGTTTTTCTTTTCAAAGTCATCAATAAGTACATATGTGTTAATTTTGTCCCTGAAAATATAATTACAAATAATAACGCCACGCGTTTTGCTTTGTCGAACAATTTATTGTTGCCAAAAGTACGGACTAATTATGGAAAGCAAACTACATCGTTCTTTACCATCTCCACTTGGAATAATTTGCCCCCTTCACTGAAAACCCCAATGTCATTGTATAAATTCAAAAAAATGTTAAAACACCACTTGTTTGAATCCTTAGATGTTTAATAACGTTTTTGTGTTTGCAATCACTATGTAACATTCATTTTCTGTACACTTCTTTCCTTTTTGTCGCTTTATTTGCCTTCCTTTTATTTTACCTCGAATTGTTGTGCATGCGCCGGTTTATGTATTCTGTTCATGTAGCCCTAGGAGGCCCTATTTGCAGTCTCGACTTTTGGGCCTCCTGATGTATATACCCCATAAACCATGTACTGTAAATACGAAATAAACTTGATTTGATTTTTTTTTATTTTTTTTTGAAGGCCTTCACTGTAAACGCCTTTAACCTGAAGTAATTTGAACTAAAGTCTTTTACCCCAAAAAGCCTTTATTCTGATGTCTTTTGCCCTGAAAGCCTGCCAGGTGTTTGTCATAATCCGGTGGGAAGGTGGGCCGCCTGCCACAAAGCAGGCTTCAGGGCCGCACGTACTTATGCATGCCCGAAATCAAAACGCGCAGAGTATTGCTACCACACTAAAAGAGATTGGCAGAAGAGGGAGAAAGAGATTTAGAAATCTACTTGCCAAATAGGGAGCGCCAACGTAGTGCTTCGTCATGCACAACGACAGTTCCGACGAACTTTCCAATGCCTCACAAAAACAGCTAAATGATCTGCCACTTCGATAAATACCTGTGATCTGCGAACTACGGGTGCATCCGGTAAAAGCAGCGGGACCTCCTCATGGCAAGGAGAAAACACAGCTCCATCAACGAGCGTTCAATGTCGGGCAACCAGCAGGCGAGCATTCTATGTCTACGAGAAAAGATCCCGGAACGTGCGCCGCTGGGCCAGAGGGCAGTGCCGCGAACTAATTGAGAACTACACGCGGAGCTATTATGCTGCGGTAGAATTACCGAGCATGTTCTAGGCGGCGCCGCTTTAGCTAAGCAGATTCAAGCAATTCCCGCATCGTAGAGTGTGCCAGATTTGAACGGAAGCTATCACAAAGCGCCTTAACCACTGCGTCATTTGACCAAGAGTGCCGCCGACTGGGGTTCCTGGATGCCACGTTCCCAACATAGGAAGGTAGAAGGCACTGTTTAGTCTCAGAAGGAATCCGAACATCACTCAAGCGCCGCAGCAATAATGCATGGTCTCATGTCCAACAGCACAAAACTAATGCCGGTACGCCGTCACGGCTGCCGATTTGGGGGAACAGCGTCGCCAGAAGGGCCCAAAAATGGCGCTGGGCGTCGACGGAATCTAGCCTAGTCACGCAAGCAAGCATGTTGACTCGGTTCGCCCGCCCTGAGACGCTTAGTGCCTCGCGCTGCGGACTACGCAGCTCTGCAATCGTAAGGTAGAATCATTTGAAGTCCTGAGATTGAAGACAAACCGGCGCTAATACTGTTAAATAATCGTTACAGGCATAATCACTGAGCTGCCATGCCTCTGACATAATTGAGATGCTACAAGAATGTCGAGGCACAGTAGTGTTTACTCGAGCGAGGGTGAAATACTGTGCCTTCCGAATCGGTCTGTCGCAGCCGATTTGATCGGGCGCCGATGCCGCAGAAGTGGCCAGCAAAGAAACCAGCAGGTTTGTTGCTCATGCAACCACTCACGGTTGGGTCAGCACAGGCAGAGGCGTCGAGCCTGGTGGGACGTGGACGGGTCCAGGAGGCTGGGTCGACCGGACGCGGGACAGGTCCGCGCTGGGAGCTGGTCAGAAAGGGCCTGGGGCAGGTAGACTGCGAAAGGGAGAAGAACGTCTGAACGCAGCGAGGGCTGGGACGGTTCTGGGAGGCTCGGCCGGCTCGGCGGTTCTCGTGGAGCTAGTTGCACGCAGCACGCAGCGCGGTTCACGCGCGGCGCCGCCCCTGGCTTCGATGGCAGTGAATGGACAAAGTTGATGAAAATTTGATTGAGATTTCAAGATTCAGATTTCAAGAAGAAGAACATCTGTACCCAGCGGTATGGTTTGTGTCAAGTCGTAGTCATACTCACGCGTATAATTCCGGTGTAGTGGTCGCGAGCTGCTCATACTAGGTTAGAAAATCTCTTACAGAGACAGCGACCAGCTCATTGAATCTCTAAGAATCGTTTTGTGCCATGATTCCTCTCACTTTACTTAATGAGAAGTAAAGTGCGTTCGCTGTATTTTAATCAATATTCTAGTGGCTGTTTGCTGTATTATTTCAAGAGCTGCCGTCCTCACGTGGTATGCACTAATGCGCACAGGACGGTAACAAAATAACATAATTCTCTTTTTTCCTTGCTTATTTTCGAGGACACAGATTGCAACTTTTGTCGGATCGTTGACCAACCGTTTTGCAACAGAACTCTGTTAGCACTGGGTGTAAGGGCGTCAAGGAATACTGTACACGGCTTCTGACCATCGCCGAGTTTTACACAGCTTCACTCATTAGGCAAGGTGAAGAGAAAAAAAAAACTTAGGGACGTTTTTAACAACTTTCTTAAATTAAGTGCGATATCATTTCTAATTTATTTCGCACCCAAAAGGTCCGAAAACCCCTAAAAGTTTGGTACGCGACTAATTGGTAGATTAGAGGGGAGTAGAATAATTGTTAGATTAGATGAGAACTGCAAAAAAGTACATTGTAAATTTAAGTTACTGCGTATTGGTGAGTGAATTGAAGTGAGTTCCTGGCGATTAGTTAGTACACTAAGGTGAGTTACTGAGTCCATTTAGTATAACACTTTATGTAAGTATTATGCTTTCTGACAATCCATCGGAAGGTACTCGTATAGTTCTTGAAGTTTGAAATACTATATGCTGATGAGGCCGCGAACCTCTCCGCCAGTCAGAGAATTCAGTGAACAGTGTCAGTGAATGATCTATATCCTCTCGCATTTATGAAGCATTTCTCGGCATTCAGTGGCAATCAGTGGCGAAACAAACGTCTAAATTTTTCTTCAATGTATTTGATACCGATGGCCTTAACGCTGCAGTAACAAGAATTTAAAATTTTCTGTGTTTATTAAACTTAGTCTGCATCTCTTATTTTTAATGCAAACCTGGTAAATCTCATGCGCGCATAGCAAAGTCAGCGTGTTTTTCCCCCTAGAACTCTTTTATACTGGTTAATCTAGGGCTGTCTCTTGTTGACCGGCTACTCAGTGGGAGTATGTAGCACTATAGTACTAGAAAATATCTAGATAAGGACAGTTTCCATGTTCGTGACCTTTGGTCCGCAGGTATTATCTAGGCGTTGTAATATTATAAGCGCGAACAAAAACCAGCAAGAACTTGTGGTCGGCATTACACGTACTTTAGTGGGCTTGCATTGGTCGGCTTCTAATGTCACTTCTTTTTTATTTGAATTTATTTCACTTTGAAAATAAGTTAAACCAAACAAGTCCTAACTTCTTCGTGTCATTTAAAACTTCATTGATCTGGTGTACTAAAATAACAACTGTGCTAATTTTCTATTTCCATAATCAGCCACTCGACTACGAAGACGGATGGCCATTCGCTGTAGCAGATTTTGGTAGTGTCTTTGTAGAATTCTTCGCGAGTTCCGTAAATGTAGAGTGGTTAGCTCAGTAAAAGGAAAGCGTTCCCCAGAGAGGGGTTGGCTCGTGGCCATCGGTGAATTTGCCGGCCGGAAATTAACGGGGACATTAGGCACTCTTAGATCGGCGCCAAGGCGCCGCTGGAGCCATAGGTGAGATGGAAGACACACAGGGAACACGAGCCCAAGCCAGATCAGCAGCCCACAGAAGCAGCCAACAAGCCATCACCCCAAGATAGACAGCAGGTCACGGGGATGAAAAGCCACGAGAGGCAGCAAGTCACAGCAACCAGGAGGCCATGTGCAGCCGAGCGGGCCCCGTGGAGCATGAGCCCGCAGTCCGACCGCAGCTGCATCGAAGCTTGACTGACAGGCCTCCAAGAAACGTCTTCCCTGCGCACCTCGTCTTACCATTCCATCCCTCCACTCTTCGCGCAATGTCAAAGTTCAACCTCGTGACATTTACTGCCATCAGTAAGGTGTCTGCTCGCGTTACGCGTTCTGACCGGCACGGATGCGGTTGCTTACCTGTCCCACTGCCACAACTACCTGGCATTTTTGTGTTGTGAGCATATCGGGGAATGTTCCCCTTAAAAATTGTGCCATTGCTCGCTGCCCAACATAAAACTTGATACCCTGAAGGTAAAATGGAGACTACACAGGCGCACTTATTGTTCGTTGATTCAACTCGCAACTATAAAGCAGTATGCTCACGGCCGAAATCGGGAGGCCTACAGTAGGAATGAATTACACCTCGCCTCATTTCATCATAATGTCTTCGACTTCTACGTCTGTCAGCACTGGTTACTTAAGCCTTTTGAGCGATCCAGGTGGTTTCATAATATTTCTCGCTGCATATAGGTTACATGTGCTATATTCACGTGCTACATTCAAGTAAAAGGCTAGCTTGAATTCGAACCAGCGACATAGGCACATGCCATTGTACATTTTACGTCTCCCCTTCGGTGCGCTAGATAGGTCCACCGAGATGGGAGACACTGCGACATTTTCTATATTCAAAAACTAACAGTCGAAACAAAATTATGATGCAACCGTTTCGTCGCACAGCGTTCCGTGTGGCCTCAAGCGCGCGTGGGGGAGTAGCGTCTCTGGAGGTGAGTGTCAACGCACCTAGAGACGGTAATACTCCTGTAATCGCACAAGAAAACCGCCTTAAGTGTCTCCGCTGAACAGGCCACGAATAAGATTAGGATGGCTTTGCTTCACGAAAAACGAGACCAGCCTGCGTTTCCATTAGTTCAATTTCCTTATAACAGAGGCAATTTCCAATACGAGAATTTACAAATAAAAAGTTGTGTGGAGATCCGGGGAACCGAAAACTTGTCTTTCAGATTGCGAGAGGAGCGCGCGCAGAACACGCAGCGAATGCTATTTGGTTCCGAAGAAACCAAAGCGGAACAAGTAAAGGCGTTGTGGGTTTCGACTTCGTAAATTTGTTGTTGAGTACTGATGCATATGTGAGTAATTACGAGTATGCCAATTTTGAAACGATACCCATAACAATCGCGCTCTTCTCTATAAAGGAGTACTGGAGGACTGGCTGACGAAACCTTTAAAGAACTCAGCTGGTACGAACCCGGATCCCGGAGATAACACGAAAGTTTCTCCCCTGCGGGCGGTAGAGAGCGTGCAACGCTTTGCCATCTCTTCGGGTTACAGACGGCCAGGCAGCGGCGACCGGACCTGTGGGCGTTTGGTCAGAATGGAGCGTCCCTCATAAGCTGAGCTGCTTTCGGACATTCAACCCCATAAACTAAACCAAACCAAACAACAAAATCGCGCTGCCTTCGTATAAAAGTGCGTTGTGTCATAACAGGTGGGTCACTGTGTGGCTTAGCAAGAACGTCGAATGAGAAGGCGATGCAACAGGGATCCGATTACGCTGCCGCGTTCCGCTTTTAGAGGCGAAGCCTAAGGCTCCTCCAAATTATTTCTGATTTTTATCGCACTGTGTGGTCGCCCAGTGCAATAAAATCCTACAGCACAGTCATGCCTTCACACGAATTCCTTAGGAAAAATTGCACGGCTTCATCCTGTCCCGCGTACGCCAATTTGTGATGCAAAAAACTGCCAATGATGACTGTCGCTTGCAGATTTAAATAAGCTGGACAGAAGCCAGGTAAAAAGGAGCTTCCCAAAAGGAACAAAAATGCCTAATTACACGGATATTTGCAAGATACAAAGGAGCACGTCGTCAACAGCCACACATGCGCAAAGTACAGGAGAATGGGTTCACCGGTGATGAGGCGTATTTTACAGCGACGAAGACAGAGTGCAGCGTTGGGCGACGAGCCTCTGGAATGATGGTGACTGGTTGGGCCGATCGGTGAACCAGCTTGGCCGACGGTGGCTTGGCACACTCGGCGCTCTCCACAGGCCAGCAGCTACGGGAACCGCTCTAAACCTCGGCCGAAACCAAAGGAGAGGCGCAAGGCGGTGTTGCGAGCACCAGCCCACGGGGAGATCGAAAGGCAACTCCTGGCAGCACGCCAAGGAAAGCTCTGAGAGCGGCAGCACCGCACTGGAAAAGAAAAGCCAGGAAATTCTTCAGGCCACGGGACCAGAACGCCGCGACATGCAGCAGGCCTCAGGGACGATGAAGCCAGGCGAACAGATAGGAGGCCCCTCAGCTACACGGCAACATGGACCCGTAGCCCGGCCCTTGTCGCATCGACGCTCGATGGCCACACCTCCCAAGCCACTGCTTTCCTCAAAACATCGCGTTCTAGACTAGAGGCTTCCACTCCTCGTGCCATGCAGAAAATGCTCTGGTTCGTGCATGTTGGGCCCCGCCGCGGTGGCTCAGTGGTTAGGGCGCTCGACTACTGATCCGGAGTTCCCGGGTTCGAACCCGACCGCGGCGGCTGCGTTTTTATGGAGGAAAAACGCTAAGGCGCCCTTGTGCTGTGCGATGTCAGTGCACGTTAAAGATCCCCAGGTGGTCGAAATTATTCCGGAGCCCTCCACTATGGCACCTCTCTCTTCCTTTCTTTTTTCACTCCCTCCTTTACCATTCCCTTACGGCGCGGTTCAGGTGTCCAACGATATATGAGACAGATACTGCGCCATTTCCTTTCCCCCCAATAAAACCAATTATTATTATTCGTGCATGTTGGCCCGATTTGAGCGTGCACCAGCACCGCGTGGCCGGCCGGCACGCTTCACATTGCTAAGCGCACGCACAATAATAATAATAATAATAATAATAATAATAATAATAATAATTGGTTTTGGGGGAAAGCAAATGGCGCAGTATCTGTCTCATATATCGTTGGACACCTGAACCGCGCCGTAAGGGAAGGGATAAAGGAGGGAGTGAAAGAAAAAAGGAAGAGGTGCCGTAGTGGAATAATTTCGCCCACCTGGGGATCTTTAACGTGCACTGACATCGCACAGCACACGGGCGCCTTAGCGTTTTGCCTCCATAAAAACACAGCCGCCGCGGTCACCATATTGGCCAACTGGCTTTTTGTGATGGACGCGCATTACAGTGTTGGCATTGGAAAGAAAGCCATGGCTCGCTGAGCTGAGACAACACTTTATGACCTGCGGATTACTATTAGAAGGCATACCGCGCTCGTATTTGCCATTGATTTAATTCATTTGTTTACTGCATTCCTTCACACCTTCACAGCGCGATTCATGTGGCGTCCAGTTGGTAGGACTTGCCACGATTTTGATATCTTCATACGATGATTCGCTGCCGTGTAACTCATCATGACGCTCCGCTCTTCTGTTTCTGAATATCATAATTCTACATGTCTTTTCGTTGTAGTCTCCGTGACTAACAATTAATTTAAATCCTACCTGCCGTGGTAGGAATGTTTGCTCACAATTTTATTGGGCAGGCTATGATGACGTCAAAAGGTCGCATGATATAGACCACCTGCCTCATCGGTTCGAAAAATGAAAATTGGTTTTTAAGGACAGGAAATGGCGTGTCAATTGTTGCACACATTACGGTAGAGACCGGAACCGCGACCTAAGGGAATGAAGGAAGGTGGGACTGGAAGAAGACAACGATAAAGAGGTGCCGTAGAGTCAGTGGAAGCTTCCAGTTACATTAAGGTGCCGTAGTGGAGTGCTCCGGAATAATTTCGACCACCTGAGAATGTTTAACGTTCACTTACAACGCACAGCAGACGGGCGCTTATTGCATTTCGCCTCCATCGGAACGGAGCCGCCGGGGTCAGGATCGCATTCGGGTTCTCCGGCTTAGTACCCGAGTGGCCTAACCGCTGAGCCAACGCGGCGGCTCCATCGGTTGCTACTGTGGTAGATTTTTCGTGCATTTGTTGCTTACGGCCACCGACGCCAATGATGACGGCGGTTTTTCTGGACGTGGGGTCTTTACTCTTTCCCTTTAACACTGCGCTGTCCTCTATCTTCTACGGCGTCTGAGATCCTTCTCGGCTTCCAGGGGTTTATGCCGACAGGCAGGAAGCTGTGGTCTCGACTAGCTGCGACGATCTGCTGCAAGGCCTCAGAGACGGCTCCTCAGCTGCAGGTGGCGTAGCCAACGCCAGCTAAGCCTCACGGCGGGCGGGTTGTGCCGTGGCAACTGTCAAATAGGCGCGGTTAGAAGTCGCGACCACTACTTATTGAAGGACGCCTCTCACAACAGCGATGGCTAAGGGGCCACCGCTTGTGAGAGCCCCGGCGTTCTGGACCCCGACCGCGCATCATGCTGGAGCCAAACCCGGCCGCCGCCTTCATTGAGCGCATCCAAGCATACACAGTGCCCTTCTTGAATGACTCCTCTAAGGGCCCCATCTGCACCTCCTGGCTCCCTAATGACCATGATGTCAAGGCTTTTCATAGGGCTCCGCAAAGCACTGGTGGTTCCATGCCTTTGGTACGAAGCGAAGTCTTTCTAGGCTTGGGGGATACTAATCAAGCTGAGGTCGCGGTCTTTAGCCACCGTTTAGAAATCGTGTGTATGAATGCAGGCCGCGTCCTAGCACATCGCGTGCTTTCCGAGGCTTTGAATAGACAGGCTATTGCAAGTACGGTTGCGAGATTACCCCGCCTAGGACGTCCCTTTATTCTTATGACCAAGATGCGCTTGGGCGGGATGTCCGCCAGGAGCGAAGGAGGTTTCGTGACCTTACCTACGCATGCGACGGCGTTCTACAACGCTTCGCGGGGTGCCGTTGCAGCGGAGGCGGCCCTAGAAGCGGGCGTCGTACAAAAAACGTGCCTGGGCGTCATAATTCCAACAGGAAACACGGATCCTTTAGACAGTATATTAACGTTTAGGCTAAGGATATGACGCACGCAAAAAAAACACGACGTCGCAAAGAATAGGTGTCCTCATGCAAACATGACCCTGACGACGCGGCAGCAGATCTCGGGGCGCCATATAACCTGTTTTGACCTTCATCAAGGAAGGACTGCCCTGCGTTTTTCTGACACCAGTCATGGCTTCGCATTATAAGGACGCCACGCGTCCACACAGAAGGACAGGGCGCCTTCGGCGCTTCTTCTTCACGGCGGACGCCGGTAGAGCTCGTTGCATTCACCATCATCAACATCAGCTTGGGCTCTTCTGCTTTTTCTTCTTTCTGAATGCAAGGTTGCTGCTGCTGTCCTCAATGAATAAATTGTGCGTACTTACTGCTGGGAATTAGCCCAGACAGAGGAGACGACTGACAGTTGCTGAGGAACGTTTTAATATCACAGAAATAGGAAACAAAGCGGACTGAGAGATTAAACTGAGGACGACATTAGTTTCTTTGACAAGGCCGACTGAAAATGAGAAGGGTATAACGCAGTTGACCCGCCGCGGTGGCTCAGTGGTTAGGGCGCTCGACGCTTTGGCAGGTTTGGACCAAAAACGATGTCCTATCTTGTTTGACGGTGTCCGGCATGTTGGCGGCATCCAAATTTGGATGTATTCATTTCCGAAAATGTTGACACAGCCACCCCCGAAATTTGAACTATACAGATTCGAACCAAATCGACTGGGGTTTCTTTATCTATTCCGATTCTCTCTCCTTCGAAAGAAGTGCCAAGGAATATTTTCTGAAATCAGTTTGCGATTATATTCACGATTGTATAATTACATCAGGCAGATTCCTCTTCTAAAATGAGAATTCATTGCTTTTTCTTCTCCGTTTTCTTCTCATTTTTTTGTCTAAGTTCCAGTCCAGGACATAAAATTATCCAATTATTCCAATCCTTGTCCATGAGTGCGTTTGTATCCGCAACGCACCCTGATCAATGCCCCCCCCCCCCCGTAGGTATGTGCTGTAGGTATGTAAACATCATCATCATCATCATCCGACCCAGGCACGCACTGCGGTTCGGGCTGCGGCTCTCTGTTGGGTTGCGATAAGTACCACTTGGTCTGTGCGCTAGTTCTTAAATTTCTGCTTGGTTTACTGCGTTCTTTTCCTATTTTTCAGGGTGACTGAATGCGGGGATGTGGGCTCATGTCCACAAGCTCTTTAGGCCAGGGGAACACCTCCTGGCCGGCCTGTCTCTCCCCAGATGAGTTGCCACTTGGCTGCTTCTTTTGTGGCGGAGTAAGCAGCATACCGATTGCTGTCGTACACACGTATGGGGGCTCCATCCGATCTAATGACCCTGGGGCTGTACAGCCAGCTCTGAAGTCAAACACCCCTCACTAAATAAAAATCACTGATGTCCGGCAGTTCGGCCGTGGTGGGATCGTTTGAAGATGAGCAGACCAAGTATGTGTGGCAGACCTACTCATGTGCACTTCCTTCGCCAATCACCTAGTGAGCGCATTCATACCTCCTCATCTGGAGGTTCCAAATGATTAGTCCGCTGAGCAGGTCCATGGCTGAGCATGTCTGAGACGATAGAGAAATTAACTTAGGCTGGCATGATCGCCATTCCCCGATGCAGTCGAATAGGAGGCGGGACGAAGATACCAACCGAGACAGTTACAGCTACGTTTGCGAGGCTTACTTGCCCATGTGAAATCAAAATGCGGCCATAGATTTTTCTGTTTGGTTTGGTTTATGCGGGTTTATCGTCCCAAAGTGACTCAGGATATGAGAGACGCCGTAGGGAAGGGCTCCGGAAATTTCGACCCCCTGGGATTCTTTAACGTGCACTGACATCGCACAGTACACGGGCCTCTAGAATTTCGCCTCCATCGAAATTCGACCGCCGCGGCCGGGATCGAGCCCGCGTCTTTTGAGCCAGCAGCCGAGCGCCGTAACCACTCTGCCACCGTGGCGGCCCCCATAGAATTTTCCTGTTGATCAGTTCACATCTAGGACACTACAGTGTACAGCGGCGCAATTGCTGGAGGTTTTGCCATAGTGTCAAGGCCTGTAAATCGAGCTTTCGTTGCTGGCGTGCGGAGAGAGCCAGGACCCCGCAGGTTGTTCTTCTGAGCACGATAAGTGCTCTTTGTATGGTGGTGGCACATCAGCAAGTCTTTCTGACTGTCTAGGGCGGACCGAAGAAGTTCAATTGCTAGAGTTAACGGCAAACGCAGGTGCACAAAACGAGAAGCCTTTGCTGTTGTAAAGGTTAGAGCATCTGGCTATTCCAGTGTAGAAGCGCGGCATACAACTGTTGTGGATATCACCTTATCGCAAGCGATAAGTGGGGTGGTGGAGAAAGCTACTCCGATAGTTATGGATCGCATAACAGAGAATCTATCTGCGCTGAACATGAAACGATAGATCACTTGTTGTCCATATGTCGCCACTTCTACTTTGACGGTGGCACCTGCTAGACCGCCCTTTACGACAGCTCGGTCTATGTCTGTATGCTGGGGTTGTTCTCTCCCTTGGGGCTTCCTCCCTAGGGCACAGCTACAAAAATGTGTTCTCCGCCATTCAAGCTTTCTTTTTAGACACAGAACAGCTGCAATCCTAAAATATTCATTAGTTCTATCTTTTGACTACCCTGTTTAAAATAATTTGTGGCCAAAGCTTCTTAAATACGGCACGTTTAGCCACATACCTATTTTCAGTCACCTGTCTCAGAGTATTTAATTTGTTCATTGAAATCATCACATCTCCATTCCTTTTTTAACGTTTTCAGTACCTGCCGGTCACTGCCTCTGTATTGGCCGATCACCGCACTGGGTACGCGCATTATCTTTTTGAGGACAACAGCAACAGCAACGCAGTCCAGCAAACCTTCGAGAAGCCCTTGTAAACTAGGGAAGGAAGCCTAGGGCACTCGCTGGAAGCTCGCTCGATGATGGGCTGTCGCGTAAAGTAGACGTTCAACACTTGGTCGGCGTCCTAGGTGTTGGCGAGAGAGCCAAGTGCAAAGAAGCTAGTCTATAAAGATATTTAGTGTGCGTAGGTGTGTACGTATGTAGGCAGGTAGCTGCAGCCCATTTCTTTCTCTTCATTTCGGCAATGATGTCAGTAAACACGGGTTATTTACATCATAGTCAAAATCAAAAGAAAGAAATGGGCTTGGGCAGGACCTGTAATGCGAAGGCAAGATAACCGCTGGTCCTTAAGGGTGACTCAGTGGATTCCAAGAGAAGGCGAGCGTAGCAGCGGGTGGCAGAAAGTTTGGTCGGCGGATGAGATTAAGAAGTTTGCGGGGATACTGTGCCGGCAGCTGGCAAAGGACAACGTTAATCGGAGGGAGATGGGAGACGCCTTTCGCTGCAGTGGGCGCAGTCAGGCTGATGATGATGATGATGTAGTGACAGTGCTCGATGCGTGTCAGTGGCAAAGCAACACACCCCAGTTTTAATTTATTCCTCCACTGGAGGGGTAGTCCCAGCGCGGCTCTGGTTGAATCGATACTTTTACAGCGTAAACACCCCCCCCCCCCCCCATCCCGTGTTCGATATTCGTATTGCAGAGGCTTGTAACCGTTCACTCTTCTCTAACGCACAAGAACTACTAGGTTTCTCTTCATATGCCTGCTTTATTTTAAAAATTTTTGGACCACGAGAATTATATCCTTACTTTTACGATTCTTATTAGTGATTGTCAATTGTGTTGGCTATTTTAGCTCTCACTGCGTCCTTATTACCATCGCGTTACTTGACGAAGGTCGGGCCCTGGCCAAGAAGTCATAAATAAATCTCTGTTTTCGTTCGTATTTCTGGAACGGGAAGACTTTATATATATATATATATATATATATATATATATATATATATATATATATATATATATATATATATATATATATATATATATATATATATATATATATATATATATTGGCAGACAAGGCAAAGGAAAAGGAGGGGCTCGTTTGACAAACTTATGAAGGGAGCCAACAGTCACCGAAACCAAGGTGCATAGGGAATGTTTAATTATTTTATGTGTTGTGCTTACAGTGCGATAATAATACTTCTTTAATCCATCGCTTATTGAAAATTACTTATAAAGCAGCAGAAAAAACAACCAGGCCGCCGGTGCGACCTGAACCCGCAACCTCCGAATATCGCGTCAGGTGCTCTTACCAACTGAGCTATGGCGACGGCTGTCCAATCTGCTGCTCTCGTGGGTATTTATGTTTGTTGGGTGTAAGCGAACCTTAAGAGTGTTCACCAGCACTACCCTCGTTATTAGCGGCGGACGTAGTACGTCCTGTAATACCGCGAGTGTGACGTGGAACGTCATTGAACGGTGAGGGCGGAAACTTTCCGAGAGCCCTCTTATGCTACCTATGGCATCAAGACTGCCAGAACCGAGACCCTCGTTAAGCTATTAGCAGACAAGGTACACAAAATGAGGGGCTCGTTTGACAAACTTATGAAGGGAGCCAACAGTCACCGAAACCAAGGTGCATAGGGGAATGTTTAATTTTTTTATGTGTTGTGCTTACAGTGGGATAATAGTAATTAATCTATCGCTTAAAGAAAATACCCTGCGGTAGTTGTGCGCCATCGTGCACCCACCGGTAAAAAATATGTTTCATGCACGAGAGTCCAACGTAAACCCGCCCCCAACGTCCAATAGCTCCACTCACCCACTTTCAGCTTGCATATGCCCTCCATTCATCTGGACCCTCTGTAAGCCTGCAGACGCAACAAGCGTTCGCAGCGCCTGCTCGGAGACGGCAAAATCAAATTTACAGAGCCAATTAAAAGGCGATCTCTACATGCGGAATGCACAACTAGTATTCCTAAAGCATACCTGTCGCATCACATGCAATGACTGCCTGTGTAACTTTAGAGCGCTACCTATCCATGTGAAGGTTGCCGAGAAAAGAAGGGGCAGGCCGCTGCCGCTCTTCTAAGGCACCAAGACCCGATAGAGCGTCACCGAGAACCAGGAGCCACACGACAGTAATTTTGAGATCTTCAGGGCCCAGCCTACGGCTACCAACAGAAAACGGAGCCTCACAAGCTACGGAAAAAAGTAGACATTACGAGAAAGGATATGTTCTAAGGCTCTCAAGAATGTATGGTTTCCAGTTTCCACTCGTCTTTGGCTCAGGATCTCAAGAATGTATAGTTTCCAGTTTCCACTCGTCGCTCGCTGCTGTAGAAACCGAGCGTCAGTGGCATGGACGGACGGCTTGAGGAGAAGCTAAGACTAGTAGGCGAGCTGCTCCAGGCCGCAAGAGTGAAGAGACCGCACGAACATCGCTGTCACCCAATAACCGAGAAAAGAAGGGGCAGGCCGCGGCCGCTCTTTTAAGGCATCAAGACCCGATAGAGCGTCACCGGGAACCAGGAGCCACACGACAGTGATTTTGAGATCTTCACGGTCGAACCTTACGCGCAGCAGCCGCTTGCCAACGACGGTAGGACACAGAGGCGCGTTAACGAGAGGCAAATGCTGCTGGACTGTGACTCGGGCTTTCGACAGAGAAACCTGCATCGATCTGGTATTAAGACGGGGCGCTCAATATCCATGCCATAACCAACTTGTCAAATCACTTCTCGGATGATGACGATGATGATGATCATCAGTCTTACTACGTCCACAGCAGAAAAAAGGCCTCTCCCATATCCCTCCTATTAAACTTCTGCTGTGCCAGTGGTGGCCACCGTATCCCCGCAAATTTTTTTACCTCATCCGCCCACCTAACTTTCTGCCGCCCACTGCTACGCTTGCCTTCTCTTGGAATCCACTCAGTTACCCTTAACGACCATCGGCTGTCTTGCTTTAACATTACATGGCTTGCCCAAGCGCATTTCTTAAGGGTCTATATGGTCTATTATCGAGTATTCTTTAAAAAAACCTGCCTGATCATTCGGTTGATTGAAGTCAATGGTTCTCCTGACTATATTAGAGAATACCTCAGTAAATACCCCGTACGCAACGAAGAGTAAGCTAATCGGTCTGTAATTTTTCAAGTCCTTGACATCCCTTTTCTTATGGTTTGAGATTATGGTAGCGTTCTTCCAAGCTTCCGGTACATTCGAAGTCATAAGGCATTTCGCACACAAGATGGCTGTTTTTTGGAGCACAATCTCCTCACCATCCTTCAAAAGATTTGCTGTTATCTGATCTTCACCAGCTGTTTTCCCCCTTGCATTGCTCCTAAATCATTCTTTACTCATTCTTTCGTTTTTGGTGGGGTGTACTATTGCTGTGCGCTACTTGGTCTGTCACTACGGTACTGGCTCGGATGATAAAGCCGTGATTATCACCATTGACAATGCATGAGTGGTATTGAAGTTGGATGAATGGGACTGAACCGTGATTGTGGCTCCATGTAGCTAGCATTTATAATAGACATTATCGCGCGTGCCATCATCATTGATTTTTCTGTATGGGAGATTGCTTGCCCCGTCAGCAGCTGCATATGGCAAGATACAGTATCAAAAGGTTTGAAGACAATTTTTTTACCACGCCAACAGAATGCAGTTGAAGCCTGCACGCGCAGTCACTGCAAACAACGGCTTTCATTCGTCAGTGTGCCAAAATACACTGTCCTGCGCAGATCACGAGGTTTGAAACTGTTTCTATTCTGGCCACGCGCGTTACCATGTCTACCGTTTCAACATTAACACCATGTTAGAACGAAGAGCGAAAGTGAAATTCTGTGTGAAACTAGGCAGAGCTGCCATAGCGACAATTGGCTTTATTCAGATGTTTACGGCGATGCCGCAGTGAGTCGTGCAAGGTGTTTTCAGTGGCACGGGCGGTTAAAGAGCGGCAGAACATTTCCGGAATACGACTGCAGGTGCGGAAGACCTTCAACGAGCTCAACCTCGAAAATGTCGAAAGCATTCGGCAACTTGTGCATTAGGTACTTCGGAGAACAATGCATAACGTTGATGCCACTATCGGCGTGTCATGTGAAACACTCCAAGCAGTTTTAACGCGGGATTGGAATATGTGGCGTGTTACTGCATAGTTCATCCCCCGGGTGCTGACCGCGGTGCGGAAGGAACACCGCGTCGAAATCTCCCAAGAACATCGTCAGCGTTCCGGTGGCGACAAGTCCTTCATGTCGCAGATCATTACTGGTGATATGACTTGAGTTTACGGGTGCGACCCTGAGACAAAGCAATAGTCTTCACAGTGGAACAGCCAGAATCTCCTCGATCGAAGAAAGCAAGGCAGGTGTGCAGCCAGATCAAGTGCATGCTCATTGTCTTTTCGACATTGGCGGAATTGTGCATCAAAAACTTGTTCACAGGGCCAGATAGTGAATAGAGGGTCCTTTTGCCAGGTTTTAAAGCGTTTGAGACGGAAAAATAGGCGGAAGCGGCCGGATCTGTGGCGTGCGAAAATCTGGATGCTCCGCGATGACTACGCATCCTGCCAGCGAGCTCTCCTCACACGTGAGTTCATCTGCTGAAACAACATCATATCCCTTCCACACTTATCCTACTCGCCATATTTAGCTTCTGCGCACCTCAGCCGCTTCCTAATGATGAAGATCAATCTCTATGGTGATCGTTTTGACGCTGTTGCGCATATCCAGCGTGAATCGCCCAAGGCACTTCGCGCGCTTCGAAAAGAAGAGTTCTAGGATGCATTCCAAACAGAAACGCTGGGCCTGCTACATTGCTGTGCAAGGGTGACATTTCAACGGAACACTGTGTAAATATATAGATAAAGCCCTTGCTTGCAAACAAAGCTAGGCTCAAATTTTGTTAAAAACAAACCCATATTTCGGATCAGGTAAAATCTATCCACGAAGTGCTATGGTTCAGAGGTAACGAAGGTAATGTGAATGTATGCGAAGCAT
Source organism: Amblyomma americanum (assembly GCF_052857255.1). Lineage (NCBI taxonomy): Eukaryota > Metazoa > Arthropoda > Arachnida > Ixodida > Ixodidae > Amblyomma > Amblyomma americanum. Next base: position 63,952,555 of record NC_135506.1, on the reverse strand, counting down.
CCTATTGAACCTTTTCTTGAGCCTCTACTGTGGATTTATGGAATATAGACTACATGTGATACGGCCGTATGCTTTTCATATGTATTCCAAAGGGCCTTCACAAACCTTCTATACAAGATCTATATGACTGCCGTACGGTCTCCACGATGTCATAAAGAGTTCGAATGTTTCCATATGCGGTCTCAATGTAGTCTATATCAGTTCTGTATGTTCCATATGGCTTCCACATGACCAAGATTCGGCATCCATATTCCTTGGAAGCCGATGTACCTAAAGTCTGTGTCTCCACAGCTCAGGGATCCGAAGCCGCTCCTCCAGTGTGCACACATGTTGAATGTGTAGGCGCTCTATACAGATAAATGCGCAGAATACCATTCCGCGAATAGCATAAAAGAAAATGAGCATGCACTTGATCCGCCAGCATACCTGCCTTGACGTATGGACTCCACAAGGCTACTCGACAATAAACTATATTCACACTATGAATCAGGTGATAGACAAATGTGTACAATGTAACCAACCTCTATATATAGCCTTCTTAGATTACCGGAAAGCGAAAGAAGGATCTAGAAACTTGAGTGCTACGTTTGTCAGCAATCATCTGCTGTCACTGCCGTATATTGAAAACAAATACCTCGAAAATTTCAGTCTAAAAGTTTGGTTTGGTTAATGAGGGTATAACCTCCCAAAGCGAATGAGGCTGAGAGACGCTGTAGTGAAGCGCTTGGGAAATTTCGACCACCTGAGGTTCTTTGTCGTGCACTGACATTGCACAGCATGCGGGTCTCTGGAATTTCGCCTGTATCGAAATTCGACCACCGCGGTCGGGATTGAACCCGCATTTTTCGGGCTTGTAGCCGCGCACCATAACCAGTCAGCCACAGCGGCGGCTCAGTTTAATAGTTTAAAAATGTCATAAGTTTTCGACGAATAATTCCGCCAATGTCGAAAAAGACAATGACCTTGCACTTGATCCGGCCGCATATCTGCCTTGCCATATGGACTCCACATGAGCCATATGCAAACCATATAGAATTATGGGACTTGTTAAATGCAAGACTTCACTAGGGTTTACAATATAAAGACCGTGTGTGGTTCGGTGGCCTACAAGCAGGGAAGTGAGCAAAAGACACGAGTTCAGGCAGTACACGTGCCGCTACTAGGAAAGCCCCATCTCTTGCCTTGTATACTGCTAATCACTTCATAGCTCGTTGGTTCATCCAAGGTGTCCAGTGATGTGCGGCACAGAGTTGGCAATTCAAAAACCAAAAAGTAAAAAAAAAGACTCTGTGAACACACATTGCAGTGGGTTATTGTACTGAGGCAGCTACGTGCTTACTCGACAGCGACGCTTGCGAAATAAGTTTGCAGTAGTAAAAGGTTAAGGAACTAACATTCCTGAGCCATTTAGAAAATTAGGTTTCGGAAATGCGAGAAAGCTTTGTTAAAAGGAAAGAAGAATGCGCGGTCCTCTTGTATTATTATTATGACCATCAGACACTGTGGAAGAGAAGGAGTGGAAGAATATGCTTTTTGAAAGGTAGCAGAAATCACGCCAGAAAGATTTGTTCTCAACATGTGCGGCACTACAACAAAGGAATACTCGTTTCTTTAGACATTACTACAGCTAGTTGAGTGCAGCATATAGAGGTAATGCCGTTTCAACCCGTTTTAAAATACTCAATCTTGCGGCTGCGTGTCCCCACACCCAGCAATCAATAACCACGCGCACACAGCACCAATAAACGCAAGCGATTAAAGGCATTCCCAATATTTTTTGTATCACTACTTCTTTTGGGTGAGATTTATTTACAGTTGTGTGGCCGATTTTACTGTGGAAGTGAAGGAGTGGTCGAATATGCTTTTTGAAAGTTAGCAGAAAATATTCCAGAAAGATTTCTTCTCAATATGTGTGGCACTACAACAAAGAAATACTCGTTTCTGCAGCCATTACTACAGCTAGTTGAGTGCAGCATATAGAGTTAATGCCTTCTCAACCCACTTTCAAATACTCAATCTTGCGACGCCGTGAGTTTGTTGCGCATCAGAATGTTAAGCGATTCCTATCAATGTGTTCTTAACACTATCTTGCGATACTCGATTGTCGCTTCACATTTGAAAGTGATATCCAAGAAAGCTGGATTTGCATCCACCAACATGGTTGCCGTGCCACAAGCGGGTATTCACGCAGCACGCGCTTTAGTGTTATTGCAACATTACGCGCGTCCCCTCAGTTTGAGCTCACTACCAGCTCCACTGTCAGTTCCCCAACTAAGCATCGTGTCCGGGGACCCCCTTCGTCACCACCCGACTAAGAACAGCGCAAACACGAATGAGCTCAACCATACATACATACAAGAGAGAAATACTGCCGCCACGCCAACTTGTCGCATGCAATTCTCAATGGTCTCCGTCCCTCGGATCTGGCCACATGCGCCAATGTAGACGTTTTTGCTGAGGCTAATGTGATTATCACGTGACAAACGCCTACGCTACAGATCTCTTTCCGTTCTGCTAGTCAGAGGTGCTTCACTTTGCCCTCCCCGCCACTGAAGTTCGTTCGCGGCCTTCTCGTTCTCGCACAACTACATTTCTGCGTATCTTCAAATTCCTGGAAAATTAAACCCTTCACAACGGCGAAAGCTGGTGAACTGTGCTGTCTAGGACTTCCGTGATGAGTGATTGATTTTTTGGCTCCATTTTATTGTATGGACGCTTACAGGTCAGATTAGAAAACAAACTTGACCCAAAAGGTCTCCTAGCGGGAAATGCAACATAAAATGGAATTCAGTGTGGTAAGTATTGCGTTGGACAAGCGAGTTTTTTGCCGTTACAAGTCAGGGTAAATGTAATGCCGTAGGGGTGAAAGATGGCCTAACAAATTTGCAAGTACGAAGACCTTGGAGCTTGCGCTAACCCAGCGTTTATTGGAGGCCAGTATAGTTGCCCTTTCTTCTGTAGGGGACTTAATGACTTCGAGACATCACCGATCTGGAATCAAACTGAAGGCACAGCCCACGAAGGACGGGACTAAGATAGCGACAAACACAGCGCTGACTTACGACACAAGGCTTTATTGCTCGCACGCAATATAGGCGAAAAGAAGCACAATCAACAGATAGAACAGCGTCAGTGAAGATTGTCAAAACATGTTTTGTTGTTGTGTGTTTTTTACAGTCATCACTAATGCTGTCCTATCGGTTGATTGTGCTCCTTTTCGCTTATTAATTGCGTGCCAGCAATAAAGCCTTTTAGTCGTAAGTCAGCGCTGTGTTTGTCTCTTTCTTAGTCCCGTCCTTCGTAGGCTGTGCCAGCAGTTTCAACCATATACCGACTAGCCCAGACAAGTACCTTATTGCAATGCCCATCTAGAAAATTGCAGAAAGCTTGTAGTGGTCGAAGTTCACGTATTGATAGCCGCAGACCATTTTAATTTTGTTTGGAATGTACATATGAAAATAAAAACCCTTGGCTGATCGCTGCCATGGGTACACGGAACATCGATTGAAGAAAATGAAAATTGAAAATAGGGCACGGGCCGCAAGGTCAGCGCAGGCAACCTGAAAAGAAAGTAGAAGACTACAGTGCACACGAGATTGCAGTCTGAGGCCTTCCTTTATTGCAGTACGTGGACGGGGCGCAAGACTACATCGCTGCTGTAGAGGGCAACGTCGCCACAAGCTTTTAGAGTGCTCAGGACCAAGAAAGCGGTAAGCAGTGAGTGCGTGGCGTGTTCGACGCTCAGGACCCCTGAGCTTTGTGCTCAATTTTCGTCGCAGTAGCATTTTCGCGGGAACTACCATGCCGTCGATTTAGCAGGCCTTCAATATTTCAGACTTACGTTTGCTGCATATATAAAAGCGGAAAGTGCTGCGCGTTGGTGCCGTGACGATTGTGGCGAAAGCGGTTGCCACCTGACAGACCACTCCAATTTGGTTTGAGCGGTTACAAACACAGGCGCGGTCGTGAAGCCTGTTCGCCAGCTGATGCCGGCACATTTGTATGGCCTTACATGTCACTTTACATGCGGGTTCGATCCCGACCGCGGAGGTCGAATTTCTATGGAATCAAAATCGTAGATGCCCGTGTACTCTACGATATCAGTACACGTTAATGAACTCCAGGTGGTCGAAATTTCCGCAGCCCTTCACTACGGCATCCGTCATTTCCTGAGTCGCTTGGGGACGTTAAGCCCCAGAAGCCAAAATCAACCATTCAGTCTGACAGGGATCTCAGGACTAGACTTTTGGGATATATCGCCAAACAGAAAGCGTGGACAGCTGTGGTGTGTGGACAGCACTCGGCGAATGGACGCTTGAAAATACACCATATTTAGAAAAACTAGAAGCATTTACTGGATAAGGGTAGGCAACTTGAATGCGAGAAATACCGACAAAGCAGCACCGTGTTGAGCAGTTTTTAATTCGGCACTCTGTTTTGAAGTTGCGTACTGCATTAATGAATCTGTACTACTTTCATTACGACATCAATATATGCCGGTTCATTTTGTTCAAAGGTGAACGCGACTTTTCGTTAGATAGCATGGGGAGGGTAAATGATGTTCTGTGTCTTTCAGACCTATAACTTCGAGTATCGCAGTTAAGGAATACAAATGTCATGAATGTGAAATTGCCGCAATTGAGAATGTCCTAGTAGCACAGTTCGGACACTGTACACGCAGCACAATGTGTTGCAAAAAAAATGGAAGAATATATTACCAACAAGACCATGAATCTTTGTGTTCACCTTGTCGACTTCAGTACGTTTCATTCCACAACATGCAGCACGCCTACCATATACACGCTTCAGTGGTATGCCAACCTACGCAGCAGGCCTATATTTTGGCAACGCTCATTGTCTAGGACCAATTATTCGCTTAGTTTTTATGTACCGCAAGACAGGACCTATCGAATACTATCACGAGGAACATAATAAGCACTTGACTGCATGTGCGTATGGTGGCACTGAAGGTCTATGCGAAATCTCTGACTAAATTGGTAAAAAATGTTTTTTGGGCAAAGGAACTGACGTATCTGTCTCACATATTGGCGGACACCTGAACTGCGTCGTAAGTAAAGGGATAAAAGAGAGATTGAAAGAAAAAAGAAAGAGGTTTCGTAGCGGAGGGTTCCGGAGGAATTTCGACCACCTATGAATTTTTCACGTGCACTGACATCGCACAGCACACGGGCGCCTTAGCGTTGAAAAAAAAAATGAAATTTGGTTTTGGGGAAAGGTAATTGCGCAGTATCTGTCTCACATATCGGCGGACACCTGAACCGCGCCGTAAGAGAAGGAAAAAAGGAGGGAGTGAAAGATGAAAGAAAGAAAGAGGTGTCGTAGCGAAGGGCTCCGGAATAATTTTGACCACCTGGGGATTAGTGTTTTTTTTTAGGAAAAAAATGAAGCAGTAACTGTCTTACTTCTTCGTCCACACCTCATTCACGCCTTCAGAGAAGGGAGGAAGGTGGGAGGGAAAGAAGGGAAAGAGAGAAAGAGGTGCTGTAGTGGAAGGCTCCGGAATAATTTCGGCCTCTTGGTGGTCTTAAAGGTGCACTGACATCGCACAGCACACGGGTGCCATTAGCGTTTCGTCTCCATCGAAACGTGGTAGCCGCGGTCAGGTTCGAACCTGGGTGCTTCTTTGAGAAAAAGGCCTGCTGCATTTAGGAATAGTCTGGAGAATATGTTGCAAACATACGGGCTATCCGGTAATTGTTCATAATGCGCTCGAGAAAAGACCGCGACAAAAAGGCTGATCACAGTGACAAAAGGAAGACAGCACAAATTCCACCTTCTCAATTGCTTGTCACTTGGTTCCACCATTTGGTAGCTTTGTTTTCAGGCATACGTTATGGAACGTATTACTTGCATGAGCATACCCCGTTGTACAGGTTTAAATCGCTAGCTGGGCTAGTAAGCGGATGTTCATGACGCAAGCAACCAGAGGCGCTGGTCTGGGTTTTAAATTTCCCGCCTCCTCAGTGCTCCGCGAAGACACTTTCCGAACCGCATGCAATCTTATCCAAACATTTTAAAATGAAAAGCAACGCAGTGACTCTATAAATTGTATAAATGAAACGTCCAGTAAACAGCACGCAAAGGAGACCGCTTTCTCTAAACCCTCGTTTTGTTCAGAGACTTCTCTTACCAGTCCCATGAGATAACTATGTTTCTTTTTTTTCCTTGAGGTTTTAGGACTATGGCCTCTTTGCCCCTGCTTCCTTCCTTCGCTTTTCTTTTCCTCTTCCTTTTGAGAGCGTTAGCTCTTATTGGCAGGTTCTTCAATTTCGCGTAGTTTTTTGTCGTTGTTTTACTTCCAGTGTGTTTATAGTATGAGGCTGACTAAGCCGCGTGCTCTTTTCCTTACTATGGCACTACATGTCGTCCTGCCCTCACAGCCACATGCTACACATTGCTAGTCTCAAGGAATAGCCGGAGACCTCACCGTCCAGAATGAAATGGTGTTCACCTGGCGGAGAGAGCACACGAGCATACAGTTTTGTACATCTTCTGTTCGTTTTAAAGCGAAATCTTTATTGGCAGCAAACTCGCGATTTCGCCGTGGCGGTACTCCATCGAGGAACGTGACGTCACAACGCGCGCCTCGCCGCGGAAGGTTACTGTGCTTCGCGCGCTCGCCGCGCCATCTGGCATGACGTCACATCGCGCCGCTCGCCACCGCTGCCGTTTGGTAGGACGTGACACTGCGTTCATCGTCGTTGCGCTCGCCTCCGCTCGCTTCGACATCTGCGTCGCATGCGTGATGTCACAGGATTTAAAAGGAGAGCTGGCGTGCGCCGCAACCAAAGTTGAGGCGACAGTATGGACGGCGGCAATTCTGATAAGCTGGAGGAGGCCTAGAATCGACAGCGGAACGAGATGAAGCTGAAACGAATCGACCAGGAAACAAACAGCGCGCCGAACGACTGGCTAAACGTCACCGTGAATATGCCGCCGCGAGACAGGCACGTTTAAAATCCCGTGTCTCGACCGCCAGCAGCAGCGACAGCAGCCGGAGGAGAGACCTGAGTCCTTGAAGACCTGAGTCGATGGAGTCGAAGAGACCTGAGTCGATGGAATGCGACCAAGAGACTTCAGCGGCGGGCTCAAGAAACCGAAGAACAACGTGCCGTCAGCCTAGAGAATAGACGTAAGAGTGACGCGAACCATTCAATCCTTGAATAGTGTCGGTCCTGAAATCAAACATGGACCTACAGGTCATACTGGACGTTTATGCCTGTGCTTCATACGTTGTGGAATTTGTGAACAAGGCCTACCGGGGAGTTTCACACTTGCTTTCGCTACATATATCCTGGCATAGCCGAGCTAAGCCACTGCCATTTTTTTCTCAGCATACGTTATAAATATAGCGGTAAAGTTAGCTATAAACGCATGCTCTGTACCAGCCTCTCGTGTTCACTGCTAAGCTTCTTTTTTAATTTTATAGGAGCCTAACAAACGCAAGAAAAAAGGAGCTATAATGCAGTCGACGGCAATGCTTCTGGAGGAGCATGACGAGGTGAGGAGACACGTCACACTGCGCTTTCTTCTTATTATTTCCAGTTCACCGGTAGCTAATATTTTCCGTGTTCCTTCACTTCACTATGTTTATTGTGTTAAATAAAAGCGTTGCAGTTCTTCCAATCCACAGGTGGAAGGACGGAAACTGTTCAAAAGCCTTTACATCCGGCAATCCTGTTTTGTTTTAGGTGGCTAGTTCGAAACGAGTGGTATTAAAATCAAACTTTAAAAAGCCCTCTTTGCCAGCAGCGCCTCACCCTCAGATAGTCTCTGCCAGCCGTCTTGTATAGTCCCTGCGAAAACATTGGAGGCAACCTCAACTGTGGCTGGAGTATGAGTGCTGGCGAAAGAGTGGTAACATTGTTATCGTCAGCGATTTCTAGTACCAACGGTACGATAGGCGAGAAGGCATTGCCCTCTCACTCTGCCGATGGTTGTCAATGAGAGCATGTGACCAAAAACGATATATCTCCTCACACTCCGCAGCCTTAGTACTGCCAAACGCCACCGGTAACAGCGGCGCCGCTCGACAGCACTCACGCTTAAAGCCCCTTGATAATTACCAAGAAACTTTACTCACGCCTCAGCCATGTTCGTAACGGGTGGAAAACACTTGATCGCGGCTATACTTTGATCGACTGTGTGATATTAGCCGCTTTCTGACCTTAAAATATCGGGCGGCCGTTGACGACACCTAGCAACATAGAACTTTCAAATTTTTGTCGTATCTGAAAGGCGTACCAGTCAGGTGCTCCTCTGTGTGGTCAAATGATAGCTTGGCGAATCGAGGACCGGGCTGTGCGATCCCTCAAACCGTCTGAAACTGCACGAAGGGTTATTTACCGGACTGAAAACTTATCCTATGCCAGCCGTACTGAAAAGCAATGTGCTGCTGAAGGAGGACACTCCGATCTTACTTTCTAAAAGACCTTCATTCATTGTCTTCATGTAGTAGAAAAAGTTTCAGCAAATAAGTGCGAATTGTCGAACTCTTTTTTTAGTTAATGGTGTATAGCTTAAGCTTAAGTCATACATGTAGGGATGTAATTACGCAAACATGGCAGTTCAATAATAGCTCTTTGTGTCGAAAGAGTGTTTTGAGCGGATTTCGTTGGGAAAAATGGTGTGTTCCCCTCGGACCACCTGTACAAAGTGCATTGAAATCCTCCCAGCTGCGGGTATTGAAATCGCTTACGAGAAAGCCTGTGTGCACTTTGCTTGTTAGAATCCTTTTTGGGCTGTGCGAATCGTAAAGCAAAATCACTCCTTCGCGTTCGACTTAGAAGATGAACGGGGTGATGCGGAAATGAAGTGCGCTCCTTTACGCTGTAAACAATGGAAGAAGTCGCGTGCTAGGTACAGAAAAATGAAATGCCTCCTATTTGGCGTCTTCTGCTCGATTGCCCTTTTATCCCCCATTTATGTTTAGGCTTTACTGCTTAACTACCTCTATGTCTACTCTAGCCATGTGGACTCCCTGTATGCTCTCTATAAATCTTTTTCTTCAGGCGCAGAGCATCAACTTTCCGGGGAGCATTGCTCATGAATCATTAGTGGCCAAGATTGGCAATGAGACTAGATTTGGAGTAAAAGTATTTCCAGCTAGGAAGCTGAAAACGTTTGGTGGAAAACCTTGGTTTTCTAAACTGAAATTGTGTTCAACGGGATCTTCATGATGTGCAATGCTAAATCTTTATATGTACGCAGGAAAGACCTGCCAGTGCTGTTAACCAGAGAGAACCCAGCGCGCCGGTGCGCGAAATATTTACACCGTAGACAGCAAGCAGCGTAGGATATCTAGACTTGATCGAACTAAACTCGAATGCTACTAAGCAGATGAAACAGTTTAGGAAGAAGTGACCTCTAGCTAATTTTAGTGATATATTTACATTTTTCAATCCCCAGTGTAGCCAAGCACTACTTCCGTGAATCAGTTGGTCCCTAAGCCGTCATACAAGAGGATAATATACGTGCACTTCCGAGAACAAGTCTCGAATTTGGCGGTATTAGGTAGTGATAACGGGCTCTACGACTGATTCAGGCGAAGAAAATTTGATACACGTGATTTGACTTTAAAGGCAAGCCAAGCGCGGAGTGAAGCCAACAGAGAATCACTGATGGACACAGGCGTACGAAAAGGTGTCAAGCTCGGCTTCAGTGGAGTGTCAACGAAGACCAACATTTTCTTGGGAATGGTGACCGCCGCCCTCATATGTACATCAATCGGTCTACTCACGTGGACAGTTGGGAAGGTAAGCACACCCACTTTACACTCGCGTCCGGTAGGTTTATAATGCGGCAACAAATCGGTAGTCACGGATAAAATTGTTAGTCTTAGTGCGTGCCCCAAACAAAAATGAAAGAAGATCTGAAAGAAAGACCACACGAAAAAACATTTTGTTAGCATCCCAGTAAATAGAAAACCCACACTTGGAAAAAATATTCCTTAGGCATTGTCTTCAAGCATGACTTTGACTAATATACTTCCTCGTAGCTAGGAGTAAACTACGGGCGCAAAGCATTCGATGTTTGTTCGTGCTCATAGCTGGCGGAACGAGGCTTTGGAACTTTCTTTGCGACGAGAGATGCTACCGCTGCCCGGAATAGGTCCTACGTTGTTGGAGGTAACCAGAGACAATTAGCACGCCTTATATGGAAAGTTCTTCGCCAGCTCTGAACTTAAAGCGGCTGAGTGCAGCGCTGATTGTGTTCTTCGGCAACCGCCGAGCGCGCTTGTTGCTATCGGTACCGCCGAGTTCATTTATTTGTGGTCTCAATTCAGAGCAATAAAGAGTTTAATTTGGAAGCTTTCCGGTCACTTCCTGAATTACATAATATAGCGATAAATAAGCTACAACTGCATAACTTCAAGTAGCCGGTTTTAAAGTTAGGAGTGCGACGGAATCTCGTATGGACGGTGGGTACATGTTAAACTACAAGCAAATTAACAACTCGGGGGCCCCCATGCTGTTCGCCGAAACGTAAGAGATCATTATTACTGGTCGGCGTCTCTGTTTCCGTATAAAAGTAACTGCTTCAGAAAGGTGGTAACCGATCGCTTATCACGTGTTTCTTACGGGATAGAGTTACGATCGTCCGGCAGTTCGGCGTGGACGACTTGATGTCACACTGGAGAAACTAAAGTCTCAAAGGCGCTGGCGGTATTCGAACTCGAGCCAGCATGAACAGATCCCTTCACATGGCCAATGCTTCAGACCACCACGTTATTGCTATAGTAACACATTCGGCGTGTTAAGCAAGACAGTCTCTCGCGCTGTGATTTTGATGTTTTCCAATATTTCTTCTGCGCATGGTTACAAATTCGATTTATTTTAATTCACACTGATAACGGCATGCCACTCGAGGAATCAGTGCTAAACATTAGCAATGTGTGTACAGGGAATAACACTCGAGAATGTGTTCTTAGGCGCAGCACCGCCAGACGCTCAGACGAAAACTGTATTCGCCAAAAAACTGCTCACAAGCGCATTTCTCTCTGCAGGCAAACTCTACAAAGCCTGACACGGGTTTTGGAAGGAAAAGCCATTTCCATGACTCTGCCGAGCTTACGCATCTCCGTGATTCCCACGGTTCTGGTGACGCGGAATTTCCGCTCCCACCAAAAGCAGCTGCACCGACATACGCTCCAGAGCTGGCTTCTCCACCGAAGATTTCATCTCTACAGAGTCCAGCGATAACCGGGCAGTCTGGAAGGGGTATGCCATGGAGACCAAGGCGGTCGAACCTCGCACAAGTGGAGCCGCCCCTCGACGGAAGCCCCGAGCCGTGCACCACTGACAGCTGCAGCAGACAGGCCTCGTACCTCGAAGGGCAGCTGGACTTCTCCGCTGATCCGTGCCACGACCTCTACGACTTTGTGTGCGGAAACTACTCGGGTCATCCGGACGGGCCGTACGCTGAGGTAAGCAAAGGCGTTTTAGCCGTTCAGAAGAGGACATGCCATGGGTGTAATTTTTTTTCCTGGTTGTGAAATGTTTTACGCTTACGCTGCTGTTTTGTATTTTTACGCTCGGCTGGCCACATCTACACTTATTGCGCTTGTGGCCCTAAAGCGCTAAATGGCTAAGTGCTACACGCTCCGATAAGAACGAGCTGCTAACTTTTAATGCGGCAGCCACTTCGCTTCAGATTACGTCAGCAATTGACCATGTTCTCGAGCCGCTTAGCGCTTCAGGTAAGCAATTATCAAGACGTCAGAAACAAGTCACAGCTTTCCGGAGGCGCCGCATTTTAGGTAGCAAAGATTAAAGCTCCTCTACTGCGCATTCGGTTAAACCTGAAAATAAACGAGGTATTTTCACGTACCACGTGTGTCATATCATATGTCGTCTGATACTTTCATATGTTCCCGTACGACTTTATCTACTCATATTATAGATAGGGAGTACATGAACTGGTGAAAAGAAACTAACACTTGGCTTTCTGGTGAGAATAAGGGTCATTTGCACAGTAACAAGGTCAAAAACAAAGTGAGCAGGGAAGGGGGAAGCCTAAGGGTGCTTGGCAAACGTTTCGACAAAAGGACTTGCGCTCTTTGGGGCAAAGCGTTCATCACTGGCGGGGGTTAAATGGGAAACAAGGCTACTGCTTCGGAGTGGCTGGTTTCACCTGACAGCAACGAACAGCGTAGACACAGCACGATGAATTCCTGTGTCCGCGCTGTTCGTTTGTCAGGTCAAACCAACCCCTCCGTAACCACGATGTCCGTTTCTGTCATGTTAAATAGGGCCTTTACTCCAAGGATGAATCCCTGCTGCGGGAGAGGGTAGCGTGATAGGAAGGGAAGCATGAAATTGCAAACCTTGTCCAGGCAGAATGACTGCTAAAGAGGATCAGAATGGTTGACGTGCAAATCGGTGATAAATAAAAACGCTAGCTCAGCAGAGCGAAATCCGAGAGCCGGATAGATAGTGAACGTGGGCTTGAAAGGTTGCGTGCGAAGGCTTGGGAAGCTGCGACCGAGGGAATGTCGGCGCAAGTTGGGTTCACTTAGAACTGCTGGAATGAAGCAATTGAGCACACTGCTGACAAAATACGGGGAAGTAATAAAAAGAAACGACAGAGGGATAACACGAGAAAAAAGGAGAAACGGCACAGAAACTTGTGGACATATGAGAAACTCTAAAGTGGGGGGAGGGGGAGAGAAAGTGCTAAAGGAAGGAGGGGTCGGAGTTCAATGACCAAGGATCCCTAAAAAAGGATCTTCACTACTGTGAAATGAAGTGGTTGCAGGCGTCGAGAATAGACGGCAACTAATTGTAATTGTTAGCAGGCTAGGCGCAAGTTTTACTCTACAATAAAGATATTACGGAAGCCAACAGTCATAAAAAAAAGCAGTAAGGAATTTTTTTAATTCGTGGTTTTGACTACTGCGATATATACTTGTGTAATCTCTTTACGGATGAAATATTTTATTACAAGGTAGAACAAAAAACGACCACTTGCCCTCATTGCGATCCGTGCCCACGACCTCCATATGTTGCGTACGGTGCTACACCAACTAATCGATGGTGGCAGCTGTCCTATCTCTTTTCGAGGGTATTTACGTTTCGTGTAATCTAACTTCAAAAGTGTCGCTGGAAAAAAGCAACGAAACAGACTCTTACAGTAATTGGTGCGACACCTTGATGTACAAGCCACTTTTGCAGCGTCTAACTGGTGGCTGCTGAACTCGTTCAATCAAAACGCAGCAGTCCTTCTCTCATATTTATCAGCACTCTGGGAACCATTTTGCCAAGCATTCTAAAGCGGCTTGTCAAAGCAAAGCAGTTCGGTCGAACTAAAATTTACACCGACATATAGCTGTCCGGAGTATTCGAGGGGTAATTAAAGATGATGCGCACCAATGACGTGGTACCTAACCAGCATGCTTTGTTGCTCGCTAAGAAAGAAACTAAGAGCACTCTCGTATGACCTCAAACCAGTCAAGACGGGATGGCCGACCGAACACTTGTGCATTGTTCTTTTTTCGAAAGAGCGATGTGTACGAAGCGAACTGTAAGTTGCCGCCCCTATGACCATCTTGTTTTATGGCGCTCCGGCGACTACTCACTTAATGCAACAAACACAGTTAGGGGCTAAATGTGTGTTACGGGCCTCTGTGTACGCACTAGGGCACCTACCAACTTTTTGCCCCAACGAAATGCGTCGGTAGTTCATTAGAAAATAACGCAATAACCTGTAGCTACGCCAGAAACTGCGAACGCTGCCTCCTTCAAAAAAATTTCCAGCACCTGTTCTCAAAGCTATTGCGCATACTTGTTCCAAACTAAATGTCCAGGGGCTGTCAAAAGTGAAGGGAAAGCAATACTAGCGAGAAATGTTAATTTCATTACACTCATTTATTTATTTATTTATTTATTTATTTATTTATTTATTTATTTATTTATTTATACACAGTACCTACAGCGCCCTCATTGGGGCATTATTGTAGGGGGTGCATCCTTAAAAAGATATATGCAGCCCAATTGTGGCTGAGCCAATTACACTATGCATCAATAAACCTCAACCATTATACCTTTTATTCAAAGAAATTATTTTTTTTTTCGACAGAGTCACCGTCCATTCATTTTGACGGCTGGTGTACGAAGCGATTCCCTTTATATAGGATGGGACCACGAATGTGTGGCCGGAATCTTTGAAGCGCCCGTGCGTATGGTGTGGCAGAAAATGGAAGCGAGGCAGCAGAGAGAGCGAAGCACAGGCCCCTCTGCTCATGCGCCACTTTTCTTCGATCCGCGGTTGTGGACAGGGCAGCAGCGCTCCGAAGAGAATGACCCCACAATCGTTTGTCTACCCTAAATGTGGACGACACTGTCCACAAAAGAAATGAATTTCTGCCGGCATATTTTTGGAATTCACAGCATACACGCTGTGTAATATTATTTTTAGTTGAAAAGCGGCTACAACAGGGTTTAGAGAAGGGCGTTCCGAAATTCGCATTTTTTTTCAGTTTTCTTTCCATCTGAGATAATACATTTTCAGCGCTTAATTTTTTGCTGAAAATTGCACACAATTTCTCGCCGATTATTTCCATACGTCGTATGAAAACTGCTGGTTCAGCTAAAAAGCTCCATAGGGTATCAATTATTCATTTTTATTTTGTTGCGTACTCTGGCATCGCCACATGCTCACATTTGCGTCGTGTGTTTTTGCACTGATAAAACGTTATTTTTAGTGTGACATTTTAACAGCCAGCACAACTTCCTTGAAGCAGAATGTTTCTGAGGTGAATAGCACTACAGAGAATGGCGCCAATAAGAAGTCCGGTGAAGTGCCTTGATTTGGATCCCTCGCTTCTAAAATGCACCATTTAAATTTGTGTTTTGGTGAAGCCAGGCTACGGATTGAAAGCGTTCAAAACGTTTGAAATCACGATCACTGGAACGAACACTGCTCGAGAAGTACAAGACATGCTCCAGTTTTCAAGCTCTTTGCTGAGCATTGTGGACTTTCAAAATGCGGTTTATGGATAGAAAATTCGCGTCTAGAAATAGGGAACAGCCACATTTGTGGTCAATCAGTTCAAGGTGCAAGAACAGGTAAATAAAGAGGGCCCCGGCTATTTTAGAGCATAAAGTAATTAAAGATTAAAAAGCAGCTTTCTTTTGTAAGGGCTATAGTCTTCAGAAAGCATATCAGTACTGAACGCACGTCAGCGGTTTACTCACGCTACTAAAGATTGAATTACGATCAGCTCTCTACAGAGTGTGAAGTTGCTAGTTGAGGATATATCGGGGAGTCTATTTCGACTGCCTAATATACCTACCTAATATACGAAAGTCAGCCGAAATAACGTTATTTTAAATAAACGTATTCCTCTGCAAAGTTCATTAAAGTGCACCAAGATAACACTGGATTTGTGCGCTTTGGGCGTGGAAATGGAGAATTGTCTTTTTGCCCATTGAGAGTATCGCGTCGCCATATTCGAAGCCATGGAAATACTAGTTAAGCTAAAATGTTTATTCCAGTGTGTGTAACGTTTGGTTTGTGGTGTTTATGCCATATTACGGTTCATCTGCAGTGCACTGTGCTCCAGGCACGCTACTAGAACCATGCACCATAGCATAGTTTATCCGATGACTCCACTTGACCGTTAAACTATTTAAGAATGCACAGTACACAGATCACCTTTATATTGGGCGATATCCCACGAGAGCTCAACAGAGCCTAGTCATAAAAACGAAACGGCGAGAATGATGCAACTTTAGTGACAGTTAGAGGAGGCAGTAACTATGTTAGTAATTAAGTTTCATGTGTCATTGCGTGCAGTATTGCCAGGAGCGCTCATTAAGGCCGAAATAGCTGTAATAAACCGTTTGTTACGTAATTAATCAGTTTGTTGTAAAACGCCTAGCTCAGCATTTGCAAATGTATACTTTTCTTAGAAGCAGCTTCATAGGAGCTTAAAAGCAGAAAGCAGTCTCCACTGGCAACACTCTCCTACGAGCCGGCCAGCCTCATGTTCTTGCAGGCATCAGTCTGGGGCGTCGAACGTCCTAGTCACGTCACTAGAAACGACACCCCTTATCCGCAGCAGTATTGACTCTCCTCTGAATAGACCTTAGAAAGGAAATCAATATGTAGTTTGGAAAGAAGTGTGCAAAGCAGTGTCGGCGATCTATTCTGACATCATCTATGGGAGCAAACAGGTCAGGTTGCGGAAACAGAAAGACGAGACAGTAATTTAAAGTCATTGGCTGACAGCCATGGGCAGCAGTTGCCTTCTCTTGTTATGTTTGCTGCGAAAGTGGTCATACTATTCGAGGTCGCACGTCGTTGTTATGGGCTATATGCTATCAAATTTACGCACTTATTAAACTCCGCAGTTAAACGTAGTCTAGAACACACAACTGAAATATTAAGTCATCCTGAAGACAAGTTTCTGCCCCTAGGCTACATTTACTCAGCCAAATATAGTAACACCCGATATGGAAAGTGTTTAGAATGTTTAGAATCCACAGACCTCATTGGCCCAAAGCGTGGGGGTAAGCCGTTGTGGTTTACAAAGGAAATGTTCAGTGTTCCTTGAAGAATGAATACTGTCACAGACCGCCATCAGTAACGGACTTCAAAGATCGTGGGCAATGCCTGTGTTTGAGAACAACTAAGATTGTAGGTAAAAGATTCCACCACTTGCACTGAGCCTTTGGATACTAGTAAGGGTTTTTTTCACGCTGTGGGTATTAAATGACGTCTGATAAAATCATTGCATAAAGTAGCCTTGAGTTGGGAGACCGCGGCGAATAACACGTTGCATAGATGCCCTTCCTTCGTGAGGCGTCCCCGTGAATGACATCAGAGAGAACTTGTCTTCACGGGCTGAAATTGAAGCTCATTCCCTTGATTTGATGAAGGCCTGCTGACTTACCATACCTTGCTATTCTCGTGAAATGGCCCACAAGCATTAGCTTTCCAGCGTCTCTCACCGTTTATTTCAAATTCAGCCCTTCTTGAATTCATGAATAGCAAGTTGAGTTACCGTATTCTATGGCACAATTGAAATGTGCGCGTTTATTTCAGGTCGAGAACGCAATGCGAACCGACACCATTTCTTCCCTCAGCGCTGAAGTGGTGCCCGCCGGGGGGCAGACCGCATTCCAGAAGGCCGCTGGACTCTTCCAGACATGTATCGCCTTTGCCGGTTCGTCGCGCAATGAGGTTGGTACCAGAATTTTTTTTTTTATAACTGACTAGGATTGTGCGCCTTATATAGAAAGCGTGGTCACGATACAGTAGGCAAATCCGGAAAAATACTGCTTCAGTGGTTGTTGTTCACATGTGTGTGAACAACAACCACTGCACATCTCACCCGACTCAATCCTTGTTGCCGCCCAAGATAACGGAGCAAAACATGGAGCGCGATGCAGTAAGGTCTACGTACAGTACAAAATGATATGCGATTGCAACAAGCACTCACTTTCTAAAACATTTTCCGGCCTTACAGAGTAGCAGCGATATACAGGAAGCACACCCCGTGCTCACAGGGTGCTGGCCCATCAGCCTACGTCGCCTAAATACGCATGCTGATTGCCTGGTACCCAGTCTAAATAACGAAAGAGTCAAAGCGGTTCTCTTGCCTTGTGGGGTGGACAACATCGTGTCGTCGGTCACGACAGATTCATTTCGACGCTGTCTGCACATTTGCGAAAACCCGTTTATGGGAAATATGGTCGTACGATAACACAATGCATTAGCGTCGGCTCAAGAATTTAGTATCCTCATAGGCACCTTCTGCAAACGGCGAATAGTTGGTCCCCTACATTTTCATCGTCATTTTAGCACTCGAAAGCATTTAATGAGTACATTCTAAGGCAAGCTTGTCGCGTAATACAAGTTTGTGGAAAACGACTACACAGTACACCCTATCTATCTACGTGCACGAAACTGTCTGTCATTATTAATTACTCCAGTTAAACCTCTAAACAAGGGACCCACCCAGTAAACGAGACACCTGTCATCACTAATCAAAGAAGTGAAAGTGAGTGCAAAGCTGACATATTCTTCACGCATAAAGACGCCTCATGTTATCAATTACATAGGCACTTTCTCTCAACAACAGGCACATCTGTTATGCGCAGACTCGACGAAATAAAAATATGTTTCACCAATGGGGCCGTGATTATTGGTTAATGACTGTGGTAATCATGTGCAGGAATTTCGGACAAAAATTTTGAAAATTGGAAAATTGTAGGATTCTTCTAGAGTGATATTGAAGGTAATGGTCTCTTCTTGTGATATGTCGCAAAATTTTTCTTTTAAAGTGTTTCCATCAGTCGCAACGAACAGTTAAGACTCCCATAAAAAACCAATGGGAAAGGCTTTTTACGATAGCAAAAATGTTAATAGAAGAAAAACTACAAGAATGCCGGCGGGTGATCTGCATATATGTTGATGGTGAAATATTACGTTACATGAAAAAATTGCGTTCATAAGTGATTTCCAGTTAAAAATGCTTTTGCCCCGAATTGCTGGGTATGAATTGGTTCGCGGACAACATTATAAACGTGTTACTCGAGGACGCCGCCAGAAATGCTGTTTCTTCCCTGTGAACTGACCCGATTACCCTCTTGTTAGGGACTCGCACCTCAAATCTCAGCGGAAGTTACCATGTGGTCGTCTTACTGACTGTCGCTGCAGACAGCTGTGTAAAATAAGGCGTGCACGTATCTCATTGAACTGCTGGAGTCGGTCAGATGCAAATGGAGAACATCGCACATTTAATATTTCCTAATGTGAACACCGGAACCGCGCAAAGACCCAAAAGAACGCCGATGTTCGTAATCGGTAGGTGGTCCGCGAGGGCGTATCTCATTTCAGTTTCCGATATCAGGCAACGAAGGTGACAGCCAACTCCTGCGCTCGCGAAATGTTCCCAGCTTCAGGAATTGGAGTCATGGATGCTCTCTCTTGGACTGGACCTGCTGAACTTGACTGCGTCTCAGACGGTCGACCCCGTGGACATGATGACGCGCCTGGCGATCGAGATTGGCTTTCCCGTCGTCTTCGAGTTCCGGTTCTCCGACGACACCTTCCTCGAAGGAAAACGGGCCATGCAGGTGGGCGCGCGTTCGCGTCTTTTGTTCAGTATACTCTCTGTGCATGCTCTGCGAATGCTCCGGCATTCACAGTGAAGACGACCAAGGAAATACTCGAGCATCTTCAGGGCTGAGCGCTAGCTTTCGTTTTAAAGCGAAAAGCTTCGCCACGCTAGGTAAAGCAGTCGTACCGTAGGCCGGAGAATGGCCTTTAACGACCTTCAGCCCAACCACGCCAGTCGTGTATGACCATGTGTGGTGCGGCTATTGTGTGGACCCCTTGACCCCCGACCTTGACCCATGATCGTTAGTTGAACTTTGACCTTAAGAACATCCGATGAGAGTGATGTGGAGCCACGTGATGACATCTTATAGGGGTGTCGTAAGACCATGTGATACCACGTCATAGCCACGTGATCGTGTGGGTATATATAGAACGGCCGTCGACTGCAACCACGAGCAAGCAAGGAAAACCGGCCGAAGGGCGCCATGCCAATCAACTGTAAAACCTCTGGCATCATGGTTCTCCGCCACTATTGAAGCTGAAGAAACGCGTATCTAGCGAATGCACAGTTCTTAAGAACGTATCTTCGAGATATGTAGTGAGGCCTACATGAATAATTATGAGCATGTTAATTGCAGATGTTGCTATTAATCACGGTGGAAGCTTGTTCATCCACTGTGCTGTCAAGCCAGTAAGAAATTTCCTTCATTTCCGGTGAACTTTTTTCGTGCTTGACGTGTAGTCGTAGCGCCATCCAACGGCACCCACTGATAACCCCCCTCACAATGTACGGCGCTGGTCCAGTAGATGGCGTAGGTGGCGGGCCGCACACAGCTTTCGCATTTTCGCACGTATGGAGACTTAAGTGCACCTCATAGTTTCTTTGCCCATTCTGCTTAGATTGTTGCTAGGTGAGTTGGTTAATAGCTCACATTAACGAGGAAATGAGCGAACACAACGGTCTCAGCGAGGAGATGTGATTTAAAGGACGAGCGCTACTTTCGACTGATTTTATTGCGTTCAAAGTAACACCTGACTTAGGCAGTCATAAAAACGCTTTGAAAGGAAGGATTGCAAGTCAAGCCGGTGCGCATGTCAAACCTCTGCAGCAATTTTCTTCCGAAATTACACAGAGAAACAGATGTTTCACTGACGCAAGCATCCCCTTTTTTCTTGATGTTTTAGCCTCCAACAGCTCACGTGCGTCTGTGCTCCTGTTGCTGCTTTGATTAGGTTTTAGGTTTAGGTTTTGTAGGGTTTAACGTTCCAAAGCGACTCAGGCTATGAGGGACGCCGTAATGGAGGGCTCCGGATAACTTCGACCACCTGGGGTTCTTTAACGTGCACTGACATTGCACAGTACACGGGCCTCTAGAATTTCGCCTCCATCGAAAGTCGACCGCCGTGGCCGGAATCGAAACCGCGTCTTTCTGGCCAGCAGCCAAGCGCCATAACCTGAGCCCCCGCTTCGGTGTTTCTGCCTTTAATCTTGACACTCTGAAGTTGGGCCTTACAAAATTTGTATGCAATGCAATGAGCGGGCAAATTCGGTGCTTCTCCCTTTTTATGCATAACATATGCTCCCTTGGGCGGACAAAAACACAGCGGCCCGTCGTCCTATGTAGCCGCGTGCATACTTGGGCGATATGTGGTAGACGCCAGCCGTGCCACATATCACAAATATCACAAACGCTCGACAGGCTTCTTTCCTCATCCACTTGGTCTATCTCCTTCGGCACTGGCCCTGGAGCTTAGCCCGGGGAGCTATCGTGGAGTAAAAGGGTCGCAGTAATGTTACGAGTGTGTGACACGAATACTAGAGCGTCAGCTGTGGTGTGACAAAGAACTTTTCATAGGCGTCTTCTGCTGTTTTGCCCTGAAACTGGGCTTGCCCAGGACTGCAGTGATACTCTGCAGTGAACTCCTTTAAAAGAACGCTACAATATTGAAAGTTTGCCTGAACTCCTGCTTAGATTGTCTAGTCAGAGCATACGAACTTGAACGGCCGTGTGAACAGGGTGAGACGATTTTCTGGAAAAGCAGCGCTGAACAGACGAGGACAGAGACGAGGCGACAAGGACGGGCGCTGAACTGACAACAAATTTTATTGAAGGGATTCACACTTATAAACGTAGTGTAGCTACTGTTCGCGCATGCTCAGAAAAGTCAGCTCTTTTGGTGAAAGGGCGATAGAGGCTGTGCTGACGCAGCCCTCTCCCAGGCTATATATCTGATTTGATTCTGCTATTTCTCTAGTCATACGTACACTGCTCTTTCTGATTATGGAGGTGTCATCGAGTGCAGGAGTACAATCTAGGCAAGTGATACAGTTACTTGCGAGGAAGCCTTCAAAAGGCTTCCTCGCAAGTAACTGTATCACTTGCCTAGATTGTACTCCTGCACTCGATGACACCTCCATAATCAGAAAGAGCAGTGTACGTATGACTAGAGAAATAGCAGAATCAAATCAGATATATAGCCTGGGAGAGGGCTGCGTCAGCACAGCCTCTATCGCCCTTTCACCAAAAGAGCTGACTTTTCTGAGCATGCGCGAACAGTAGCTACACTACGTTTATAAGTGTGAATCCCTTCAATAAAATTTGTTGTCAGTTCAGCGCCCGTCCTTGTCGCCTCGTCTCTGTCCTCGTCTGTTCAGCGCTGCTTTTCCAGAATACCATGTACCAACACGCCTACCTCGCCGCATTAACCAGGGTGAGACGAACCACCTCTGCAGGCTGAGGTGTTTCAAAACTGAGTTTGTCCCTGAAAGGGCACATCTACGCTTGTTGAGCCTCTTCCAAATGCACACCCCTAAGGAAGGCGATCGCCGGGCTGGCGGACGCTTGTACTCAGCGCCTTGCCCGGGAGTGGGCTTCGAACCAGTCACCTCCCGCACCTTGCTTTAGAGGTTTAACAGTGATAATTTTGTGCTAAGGTTGAGGATTAATGCTATAATTTCATCTTTGGGAAATATCACATTAGAAGGATTTCTGTCACGGCCACTACCCATAACCCTGTACTGCAAACCATCACAGGTCATGTTATTTCTTTAAGCTTGGCACAAGCTAGCGTAAACATATTATGCAAAGTTGCACAAGAAAGTCACATAAGTTGTGGCTTCGGTTATAGGCAGTCTAAGAAAACTAGGAAGAGAACTGAAGGGCGAGCGTATAGAGAACTGAAGGGCGAGCATATAAAGAACTGATGGGCGAGCATTAAAAGAAATCTCATCTGAGATCAGCACGCGAAATGTTCAAAATATTTTGCATGCTTGGGCGTGCGGGCAGGGCCGTAGGTGGGGAAGGTGATGCAGTATAAATTGTGCTAATCTGCCCTAATCTGGTACAGTTTTTAAAGCAATAGCAGATAAGGGAGGCAACAGGGATGTGAGCTCGTTTCTCCGTTGTGCTTCCCACACTGTCTGCAGTTCAGGATCAGCGAGTTGGAGGCAGCGTGGCGCATGAAACGCTACCCATTGCGGAGGCAGTCGGCCGCTAAAGTCATTGGCTACTTCTCCACCCAGCTACGACTGTACCCTGGCTACTACGTTAAGCAATATCCGGACCTTGCTACGAAGCTATACGGTTACGACGAAATTCGTAAGTGCATTTTAACGCAACAGCGTTAAGCGCCTTGTATCGCAGAAAAGCCGGTGTCGTTGTCGGCGTTCGCCGTGAGCTAAAAATCTCAGAAGCATAATAAATTCGATTAGGAAATTGGTCGAGTAGGGGAACCGAACGAAGGCCTCTGGAGTGTGAGACGAGCACGCTAACCACTCCACCACGCCAGCTCAATTGTTTGTAGTGAACAAAAGCGCGTCTAGTGGATACGGTGTTGTCGTAGAAGGGTGCTTTAGAGATATGTACTGTGGTGTATATTAGTTATTATGAGCGTGGAGATTACAAAAGTCGCAGTTTAGCGAGTAGCAAAGTACGTTTCCGCTACCTTTCTTCTTCGCTTGGCGCGCACGTAGCGCCATCAGGCGGCCCCCACTAAAACCACTCCCTTCTCCTCACAATGTACGCCACTGCCCCAACAGATACTGCGCGATGGCAGCGCCTCCTGCTCCTCTCGTTCTGGAGCAGTGGGGCCGTGCGGGGACGCAGGAATCACGCGGTGAGCGGCGAACAACGCACTGCACATCGAAGGCGCGTTCACCGCGAATCTTGCGGCTTGCTGCCCGTTCGTTCGGCGCGGAAGCTATGCTGGCGTTCGTGGCATCGGGTTTGTCGAGAACGATGTGCCGACGAACTACGACTGCAACTTGAGTCCCGCGCGTTTCGGTGGTATGAGGACACCCAGGGATCTGTGAATGTAGAGAATGACCTTCTGCATGTATGGGCAGTAACCCATTACGTTATCACGTCATACTCTCAAGGCGGAGCTTGAGTGTCTAATCTTTGTTGCTCCCTGCTCTACTCAAAGCTACGGATTGAGATCTGCATTATATGGCCTTTGGCTCGTGTGGCATCCAATGCTCTAGTTAAAAAAAAGCGACAACAAATGCTGTTTCTTAAACGAGCAGTAATCACGTTCAAGAGGGCACTGTTGCATGCTAGTTGGCTCAAATCATAGAAAAAAGCAGCGCAGACTCAGGAAGATTGAGGTGAACGTCACAGTAATGACAAATATTGGTTGGCCTCTAGTAGAGTACCGCTTTCTCATCACAGAGAGACCACCCTCGTCGGAAGCATATCTTTAATAAATAAGAAAAAACGAAAAGAAAAAGCGGAATTCAGGAGTCGCTTCAGCCGGCGAATTTCCCAAGTAAAATGCGTTTGCTGGCACCGATTTTGTGGCACGGATCTCAGAGGCTATTTTTTATTGCCATTTATTCAGAACGCTGGCGATTCGCCCTCCTCAGTATGGGCATCACAGGTTTGAAGAAATTAGCGGGAAGATATTGCAATTCGATTTTCTCGTTGATATATGGAGAGCACCGAACAAATTTTTTAATAAGAATAATAGGTGGACGCAGTTGTCCTTATTGTCCAATCCCGTTATACTTAGTCGCACGGGCAGGGACACTTTTTTTATTTTTTTATAGTCCCACAATAAGTTTCGTCCTTATTTCCCCTTTGAAAAAAAAGGTGTGGTGCCCAATGCTACATGATGTTCCAATGAAAACAGAGACTCACCCTTGGCGCCCCAGAAGTACCTGAACAGTGTTGTAGGAGCAGTTAGGCACCGGTAATTTCTCCTAACATGTCGACATATGAAATTAACCTGAAGTGCGTCAGCGGCAGTGCCGCAGGGAATTATTACGCGTGTCGCAAAGCAGGCAACAAAGCTTTCGTCCTGTCACACGTCCTTATTCATAGCCTGTAAAGGAACACGAATAAAGGATTGACAATTTGGCTGAAGAGCACGATCAAAGATCCAAAGGCCATTAAGGCGAAGATTCGCGACAACTGAGATCTATACCTGAAACGTCTACAGTGCTCTCCAGCGCCGGAGTATAGTAGGATAGTTTGATTTTGACAATTACGTTGATAATCAGTGTTATGCATGGACACCAAATCCCCCATTTTCAAGTTATAGAAAATGTAGTTTCAAGCTGGGCCGACATACATTCCGCTTTCGAAGGAAAAGCAGCACTTAACAGCCACACCGAAGAACGGTTTCGCGCTCCCATCATTGTGCCTCATCTTTTGCCTGGATATCTTTCAATGTGCAAGCTGCCATAGTATCCTGCACTGGAGACTGGCAGAGTATGCATATTTTTTCCGCTTCATAGCTGCATGCCTGACAGCGAGTTTGTTT
This sequence comes from Amblyomma americanum, assembly GCF_052857255.1. Taxonomy (NCBI): domain Eukaryota; kingdom Metazoa; phylum Arthropoda; class Arachnida; order Ixodida; family Ixodidae; genus Amblyomma; species Amblyomma americanum. The sequence continues at coordinate 63,927,706 of NC_135506.1, read as the reverse complement.
GGCCTGGGCATTCATGCGGTTAGCGCAGACGGAAGAGAGTCTTTGTCTCATATCAGGTATAGGTAGAAACCTGCAGCGCTGGCAGCAGGGAAGGAGGAAAGATTCAGTGGGACTGATGCACTTGACTGAGCCTTTGTTTTCCCGGAACGCCGAACGTTGGGCCAGGTGGTATTAATTAATCTTGAAACGTCGCCCGCACAAAAAAAATAGCCATGGTTAAAACTTTCGTTAACCCTGGTGAGCAGCGAAAGCTTCCTTTGCATGGCTACATTCACAAACGTCCCAGGCACTGCCGTACGGGTTGTCTGTAAAGCGTCGATGAAATGCCCGATGGTGCAGTTGCCACCTGCCACAGTGGACAGATTGTGATGACGTCAGTAGGTCACATGACCTGCCACGTGACACGACGTGACACCTGTCACGTGAGTGCACTGACGCTGCCCTCTTCAAAAACCTACCGTAGTGAAGAAAGCTTTCGATTAAAAAAACAAGATGAACACAAAAGGATAGATAGAGCAAGATGAAACAGGAGCGCACTAAGACTTGAAGGTCTTGCAGATCCTTTTCCAGTGTGCTACAGCAGGAGCGACAGCAGCAACCATCGTAGACATATCTAGGGCAAAACTACTTTCGAAGGGAGGAGGCATAAGTACTTGCTCTGCATGTGGAAGCTAGAAGTGCTGAACACATGGAGCCTTGCTTAGCGAGCGGGAGTGTACACATAAATGTGTCCAAAGGGGCTGAAGTTAAGTTCAGTAACGTCAAACATTGGGCCAGTTGCTGTTGAATCAACGTGGAACCGCTTGCACAAAAAGACCTAAAAAAGACACCAAACACAAGATATTCGTGTGAGTGCAGCTTTGAATGCAAATATTGGTGTAATCTGGTGCAGACCTTTTACGCAACGTTCTTGTTTCACCTTCGTAATGCTCACTTTCTGAAGCACACGCCATCGCGATGTGGGCTCTTGTAGCCTACATGGGGGGAATAAATTAGCAGCGAGAACATCTGTCAAAAACTTGCTCCGAAGCGGTTTCATGCCTTGAATATCTTAATTTAATGCTGCGCTTATGAGTACATGTTGAGCAGATGTGGGTAGAAACGCACAGAATTTATGTTGATGATGATGATTGTGGATTTTTATGACGCAAGGGCATCTATGGCCAAAGAGCGCCATGGGACAAGGTGCTTTCGACTACTCAAGGTGGGGTCAGAAACCCATTTTCCAGCATTTCACACCAGATAAGCCGAACACCAGGTCAGGGGAAAGCTTTTACCCATTGCATCACCGGTGGGTACCCGGGGGCACTGGGCATCGAGCCCCGCGCCTCCCGGATGCAAGGCGGTTGCTGAACCACTTGGCCACCGCTGCGGTGCACAGCATTTTTTGTATAATAAGTTGTACTTAACGCGTCTAAATTTTCTCTAAACGTTATAAACGAGCGTCTTTCTTCAAAGCCAAATATGTAACACTGAGATCCTTTTAAATAACCAAAATGTCGTGTGTGCTCATATGCTTTAGACAATATTTACACCACGATATTCCTGTTGAGCTTATAAATGTTGCGAAAGTCGAGAGCTGCAATAAAAATAAAATATTTAAGCTACTCGCGCTAGAGGTCCGTACATCTCAGTGGAGCCAGCTGAGTGCAGATGACACAAGCGACGCCGTTCGCTCGTCATATATTGTTCCTTATAACGCGCTGCCAGACACGGCCCAATTTAAAATTACCTTTATGACCAGCTGAGCAGTCATAACCGTTCCTTTACTTTACAAACCAAAATAAAACTAAAATATCTGAAAGCGGTGATAAAAAAAGCAAACACAAATGACGACAGGGAGAATAACTAAAAAGGGAAGGTGCGACTCCACACAACCCCGCCGGGACGTCATCGCTATTTTGACGCATCAGGATCAATACATCATCATCACCCCCGCGGAGCAAAAGCCTCTATCGCATTTACGTCATCAAACCAGTCCTGTGCCCGATGCTTCCAACTTGTCCCCAAAAGCTTCCCAATCTCATCCGCCCACATGGGTTTCTTCCGCCGGCTACTATGCTTGCCTTCTCTACGAATCCAGTCTGAGATCCTTAATCGTCATCGGTTATCTTGCCTTCGCGTCACGTTCCCTGCCCATGCTCTCTTGTTTTTCTTTATTGCGACTAGGACATCATTACCTCGCGACTATTCCCTGACCGTCTCTGTCTTCCTGCATTACACCTATCATTTTCATTTCCAGAGTTCGCTGCGTTATCCTCAATTTATGTTGAATCCTTTCCGTTAGACTCCATGTTTTTGTCAAGACCAAAAAATCCTGCATTTAAGCTCTCGAGCCGCACGCATACAAATAAAAATATATATAACGGGCGCTTTCGCTACGCCGCACCAAGCAGGAGCAGTGAACAACAAGTTTTAAGCAGTACTGAAGGATGATGATGACCATATAAATTGCCGAATTGGCACATTTGTGCAGCGTGTATGTACACAAGTATGCATGCATTGAGTGAGAAATTTAGAAAGACCATCACTAGTGTAGCCTCCATGTAGCTCACGAATGAACTGGCTAAGTTCAATGTGAAACAGTCATCAGCGTTATGATCACCTTAACTATGCCCACTGAAGGACAAGGGCCTCTCCCATATCAGTAGAGCTAACCTTGTCCAGTGCCACCGGTGTCCACTTCATTTCTGCAAACTTAATAATCTCATCCGCGCCTTACTTTCTGGCTCGCTACGCTTGCTTTTTTCTTGCACACCACTTCGTCACCCCTAAGGACCATCAGTTCTACCTTCCTCTCACATTGAGTGCCCTGCCCATGACCATTTATTCTTAGTTTCATATAGGATATCATTTCCACATATTCGATTTCTGACTGACTCTGCTCTCTTCCTGTCCCCTAACATTACACTTATAATTTTTTTTGCAAAGATCTCTACGTTGTCCTCAATTTTGAGTTGAACCCTTTTCGATAGCCTTCCTGTTCCTGCCGAATAGGTGAGCAGCGGAAAAATACAGCTCTTATACGCCAAGTCACATAGCCTTTCAGAAAAGACATACCTTTATGGAAACCGCACTGATGAATGGCAACTTATAGAGGCTGAACGCTTTTCTGATTTTAGCAGGATTAAAAGATTTAAATCGTAAAAAATAAAGTGCTGGTTCTGTTTGCTTGAAAAGCATACAGCTTGCATTCGCTGTGGAAAAAAGAGCGCAATTTTCGCTCTTCAAATGCGCAGGAAAATTTTTGTAAGAAGTGGGAGACGTTGCATTGAGATACGAAGGACAGATGCCGCAACAAATACGGCAAAGATTTAGTCTCAAATAAGCGAAATGCGCTTTCTCTGCTCTCATCGAAACCTCGGCGATCAGCTGCATTAGAAATGATCTATTAAGTTAAGTACGGGAATCCATATCTACTGTACTTCTCTACGAAATATTCATGGTGTGTTCTTTCATGGCTATCAAATACTTGGATAGTTCTGGCCATTCTTGCTGATAGCATCGATCGTATCTAGGAGACGTCGAACATTGCAATAAACTTGAAATAAAGTACATCACTTCCATTTCAAAAACACGCGAGAAAAGAAAAGCTAAGCGCAGTCAAGATGCGTGCTCAAGTTCTAACAGCAGGCTTTTTCATTGTTTTCGGTAGAGCAAGGCACTGTGCCTTAAATAAAGGCCCGCTGACTTCGTAGCCTAGGAAAGCTTCGGGACTTGCAGATAAGCTTGACAGTATTCATTACTTTTACTTTGCTTCTTTTTACAGTGACCACCGCATTAAACAAGCACGTGAAATCAAGCTCCGAGTTCCAGACTCGAATTATTGAGGCCATGGGCGCAATCACAGCACCACATGTTACGCCAGGTGAGTGCGCAACACCGCACCTGCTGTTGAAGTCAGTGCTTTTGGCCTCGTTGAAAATCTAGCTTTGCCCTGCGGAATGCAAGACAACAAAATTTCTGTGGGCACCGGCCTCAAAGATGGTCCTCCTTCACAGGTGGCAATAGAATCCCGCATGGCTAAAACTACGTCGACGTTGTAACTCAAATCCACTAAAGTGTTTTTTCTGCTACGACTATTTTCTAATATCTATTTAGAAACGATGTTGAGTTGGGCCGTACCACGTTAACTCTGTGCCCTGTCGTCACATGCATGTCAGTGCACTCTCGACAAAGGCGTGCGTAGGAAATGACGCAAGTAATTCCATGTGGAGTTGCAGAAACATAGCATTCGCCATACAATAACATTTTTCTAATAAAATTGCTCCGAAGATCGCAAAAACTTGTTAGTCTCAATCGCAATTTCTAAACAGTCACAATTCGGCACTTTGATCCTACTTCGGCCGCCTTTTCATTGTTCGCGTCTCGTGCAGTGTGCAGATGCCATTTTTTTTGTTGTCGACCGCTCGGCTGGAGCTAAGTATTTATTTATGTGTTCAGCCTGTGAAGAGAAGAGATCAGCAGCACTAAAATGTGTTAGTGCACCATTACAGCATATGCCAGGAAGTGTGCATGCTCTCCGAAGACGCGAAGGTAGCTTCGCACGGGAGGGCTGACGGCAACGTTTTAGGTATGCCAAGATGCTGTTCTGTTCTTCAGAGCATGATTGAGAACCTAACTGGAAAACATAACGATGAGGCCAAAGAGCAATACGAGGAAACTTCATTAGTGTTTAACAGCCTGGAAAGGGGAATAGTTCACGGCAAGCAGAGAGTCATTGAAAGTTGGTAACTGAATACATAAACTTAAGCTAGGTAGTCCCAGTCCAAACAACCTCCCCCCCCCCCTAGCCGGCAACCACCTATTACTCAGCCAACCACCTCCTTATGGGAAGCTGCTCTGTCCGACTCCAGCCTGCGCAGTCAGCAACGGTTGATCACGTGGGCGCGCAGAATAGCAGAAGTGATTGGATTCCTGGACCGAAGACCCCGCCCACGAGGGCTGACCTCCCAGTCACCGTTTCTAAATCAAATTTTTTCCCCACTGCCACCACCGCCGACTTTGACCAGGAGCGTGGATTAGCTAGGCGAATAAGAATGGGGCGGAGATCATTTGGCAAATATTCTAAAGTCATGGACAGTAGCTAAGTATCATCCCCGGTGAAGAAAGTATGCCCGTATGATAGCCGTAATTTGCCACTGCTCACATATGGGGCCGAAACTTGGTGGCTAACAAAAAAGGGTTGAAATTGAATTGACGAAAGCGCAGCGAGCTGTGGCAAGGAAATCAGGCGCCGTAACTTTGAGACGCAGGAAAACCTTTGAGTAGCAAAGAAAACAAACGAGTCTTCAAGGAGATATCCCATCGGAGATTAAGGACAAATATGCATGAGCCAGGCGCGTAGTTAGAAGCGTCGATAGCCGGTGGTTCCTTAGGGAAACGGAGTGAATTCTTTGATGGCGCAAGCATACCAGGGGATGGCAGAGGGTCAGGCGTGCGGATAAGTGTACTGAGTTTGCAGGAATATGGTGGCCGCAGCTGGTGCAGGATGGCGTTGATTATGGTTGATGACGACGACATTGAGAATGTTCTGTTACAGCTATAGCTGTAGTGACGCGTTCAAGTTGCGTCACTCTTTGTTTGCAGAACAGTGGACCCACCTGCTGGGCACCTACACCAAGGGCGCGTACAAAAGCCTCACTATGATACAGTTCCAGAAGGAGTTGCTAAACGCACTCAAGGAACTGCTGGCAGCCTCCAACTGGGGCAAAGACGGATTCCGCGCCATGCTGGCTTGGCGCCTCTTTGATGGCCTGTCCGAGTATGTGCAGCCTGCGAAGCTGATGGGCGGAAAGAGCAAGCAAAAGGCGTGCTACAATCATGTGCTGGATGTGATGGAGTTCTCGATGACCAGCCGCTACCTGAGATCTCGTGAGTCTCAATCGATTTTTCAGAAGATGTCCTCGGATTCATTTCACAAACGAGAGAGGAGACAGTAGAAGCCGTTAGCGTGGCGCATGCTGCCACCACTTTCGGAATACCGTGGGCCGCCAGTGGCCGCATGGAAGTTGATGCCGACACGGGAGGGGTGCGCACCACTGCCCTGCACCAAGACCATCTGGCCAACTCACGCCTATCTGCACTCTAAACACTAATACGCCTATGTGGGAGTAAAAAGGGAGTAAGCTGTTCTCTATCGCACTCATTTCTATAAAATGGAGTGCACTAGATGACCGCTTACTCCCTTTTCTTACTCCCTTCTTTTTTAGAGTGTGGGCGTGCGCAGTTGTGGCGCGGTAGCGGAGGCACTATGTGTTATGCTAAATGTCTGTAAAGTTCTAATACAAAAGTTCTAATAGAAACGTTACTTCAATTGTACAAGCTGAACGGCAAAAAAATTTAATAGCTAAAAAAACAGGGCAAAAGGTTTGATGGGACAACACCAGGAGCCCATAGCAAACGCAAGCATATTATACGTCATACGAGCCTGGTGAATTATTGCATATGTGCTTCTAATTTTTGTACAACTAAAGGTGTGCGCAATCGCATTTACTGAATTGGCTTTTAAAATAAGCAACGAACTGCCAAACTTCCTTGCACAAAGTATTAATGGGAATTTTTTTTAAAAGGAAGCGCACTACGAGCAAGAAACAGGTTACACGAAAAAACAGCTTCTGGCGGGTTATACTAAATTCTTCCAGTAATTTATTCCAAATATGCCGTCAGCGCCGCCAAAAGCACTGACCAGCGTGATAAAGTGGATTCTTTCTACAGTACCATATTCTGACGCCGTGGTAGGAAGACGTGTGTTTAAAGAGCGTTCGTGTTTTTGGTCTACTACCCGGTGCATATCCTGCAGGGGTGACACTCACGGCATTGAAGAAAGCAGAGGACATGTTTTGGAGGATCCGCGACGCCTTCGATTTGGCAATTGGGGGTTCGAGCTGGCTCAAGAACACCGTGCGCGAGTTTGCCCTGCGCCACCTAGACATACTGGAGTTCCACATTGGAAGTATTGGGAATATACTTGACGAATCCTTCGTGAACGAGCACTACGGTGAGTGGTTCTTTCCACACGGCTAGTTCTTTTAATCCTGAAGTATCCGGGATGTTCCAGGCCATTACCGGAAATTACCTTAATTAGCCCCCAAAATTTTTATTCCACGCGTTTTTCTTTGCAGCAGTATGAAACCTCAGTCAGTTTAGAAAAAAGTGAGTTGTTAAAAATTTCTTCAAACTGCGGGAAAATTTCAGTTTGCCAAACACTGCTCCTTAATTTCCCAGATAATAGATTGTTCCCCCAAAAGAATCAAGCTGCTAAGACCAGTGGTGGTGGCAGTTCTGGAAAGGCGGATTCAATATTAAAAAAGTTTTCTCGTAGTATTTGCCAACATTCGTTCTGCGCTCGGTATTTCAAAGGCTCTCTGCCTGCAGGAGTTTCTTATGAGCAATACCACTCAAAGCGATTAATACATACCAAATAAGTGTTTGTCTCTACCCAATCGTGCAGAGAAGAACCCGCTTAACAACTCATGGCCTGAGATTTCACAACTACGATGCAAGCTTCGCACCTCGTCTTTAGGCCAAGAAATTACTCGTGGACTTATGCACTTTATTACTCTACATAATACGCAACGTAATGGTCGGGACGTCACCATGAGCTCTGCACCGGACTTTTTACGTCCATCACGGCAGCTGTTGGAGTTTGCCGTCAAAATTCTTAGCATTCAAACATAATGACAGTGCTGCAGGCTGCAATGAAGTTTTATAGTCATTACTAGTCCGAATAACATTCCTGTGTTAGGAACGTAATGAAGCAATCTTGAGTTTATCTCGCTAGCTTCGCTGACTATCAAACTCGAATGAACAGGCAATTCTTTGCTACAGCTGAACAGGTGACACAAGTTGGCATTTCTGCCATCGAATCGCTTTGCCTTCGAATCTTTTAACAAGCAGCGCGATGGAAAGCGGTCATACACGGGTTACGGTTTCAAGAATAGCAATTAACATCTTGTATCTCATACGTGCTTGTACGTTTGTTGTTTGTATGTGAGTCTATAAGGAGAGCAGTACATTTTATAAACAGTTGAAAGTCCGCCCACGTACCTGTCTTGTCCTGTTTTGTAGCGTATGCTACACTGCCGGAGGTTGAGCACTTTCGCGTGGCTTCTGGAGAGCCGTGCGGCGCATGCGCGAGAAGCAGTGACGTCACACAGTGCGCAACTGGCGCGCCGGAGCCGCCGTGCGCGCCTCGCCGCTCTGCGCATCCTCTGGAAACCGCACCACCGCACTCCGCCACGACGGCTGAAGGTTTAACTGTGAATAAAGACGCATGTAGTGAATGCGCGCCTTTCATATATTAACTCTTCTCTTCAAAAAAATGACGATGGCCTAATGACGATGGCCTAACTGACGATGGCCTAACAGAGATGGCCTAACGCGCCAAGAGCGCGTTAACTCGACAAAGATCAGAGCTGTAATGGCGGCTAGTTGGTTTGTCATCTTCAGGTTGGCGTGCTACACTTTGGCACAAGGACTAGTGACAAAAAAATGACGATGGCCTAAATCTTCAGGTTGGCGTGCTACACTTTGGCACAAGGACTAGTGACAAAAAATTGACGATGGCCTAACAGAGTGACAAAAAATTGACGATGGCCTAACAGAGTTAGGCCATCGTCAATTTTTTTGTCACTAGTCCTTGTGCCAAAGTGTAGCACGCCAACCTGAAGATGACAAAATAACTAGCCGCCATTACAGCACTGATCTTTGTCGAGTTAACGCGCTCTTGCCCAACATCACAACCCCGGCTAAAAACAGCCTGGAGAGCGGACTTTTTTGAATAGAGCCCTTGAGTGGGGCTACTTAGGGACTGGGCTCCTTAACGCATCTGACAGGTGCAGTATCAAACCTAGCCAGAGTTGTCCGAGTTCCTCGTAAAACCTTCCTGCATATCCGGACGTCACTTGCCGCTGCATTTCCTTCCGTAACAATGCCGGAAGGCGGCGCGTTCACGTCACTGTCCGTGCGATGAGGGGAAATAAAAGCTGACAAGGAGAACGCATGCAGTCTGGCACGTCGGTGAACGAAGAGGAGCGGAGAGGCAAAACACGCAGAAACTCTCAGCGCGTGCATTACAGGCGTGTGTCGAATGCACTGCGGTCCTCTCTTCTATGTGGTCGCAACTACTGGCGCAAACTTTTCCGCATCGTATGTTTGGCCAATACAGCGTGCGCGCGAGGCCGCTCATCTAACAATACGCCGCACATTGCCTGGTCAGGAGGAATGCCACTTCAGTCAGCCGTTAGTCCTCCTGAGATTCTTTGAACTAGTCTCTCTATGTGCGGCAAGGACAGCATTCGTCCGTAACAATTCAGATAGCATATCCGCAGTTGCCTGAAAACCTCTTAACTGAGGCGGTTCGTTGTCGCTTAGAAACGGCGTAATGGCTCACTGTACAGTAGTAAAGTGCTGGTGCCCATCTACTGGCCACCTCAATGTCGGAACTACTTTGCAGCATTTCACACGACAATGCAGTTTGTGCTGTTGGTCGCGTCACGCTAATGCTGTAATTGCGCGCAGTTCATTTTTCTTTCAATACAACGAAGCATCGCAGTAAGCCCATGAACCGCCAAACAGACATCGCACCCGCGGAGCAGCGTCGCACGGCCGGAGTGACGGGCGTACCGCTGACACGTAGGGAACTCAAGTAGCCACCACCTAGAGATGAGTTCAGAGTCCCATACTCTGGCACCGCTTGCCGTCCCTTTGTTTTTGTACGGCTAAGTTTTTCAGGCTATATTGAAGGAAACGTCATCCGAACCGTTAGTGCACAAAATGCAGCCGCGCTTATTCGTTGCAAGGCATAAACTCTGTGCGTTACGCTGAAGAAATGGGACCTAGGACGGAAGAGAAACACACATAACACAAGTTGCCCATCGGTGCGAGAGCATAGGCGCCGCCGCGTTTGGTGACATGATTACAACCATACCACTATACCAGAACCCTACCAGAAGTTTGGAAGAAAGCAAACATTACCTTACTTCATAAAGAGGGAGACGCCAAGGACTTGAAAAATTACACACTGATCAGCTTACTGTCCGTTGTCTACAAGGTATTTTCTAAGGTAATCGCAAATAGAGTCAGGGAAAACTCAGACTTTAATCAACCAAATGATCAGGCAGGCTTTCGTAAAGGATATTTCGCAATAGATTATATTCACACTATCATTCAGGTGATAGAGAAATGTGCACAATATAACCAACCCCGACATATAGCCTTCATTGATTACGAGAAAGCATTAGACTCAGTGGAAACCTCAGCAGTCATACAGGTGTTGCGGAATCAGGGTGTAGAAGAGCCTTCTGTCAAAATACTGAAAGATATATACAGCAACTGCACAGCTACCTAGTTCTCTATAAATTCAGCAATAAAATTCTATTAAGGAAGGGCGTCAGGCAAGGACACACAATCTCGCCAATGCAATTCACCGCCTGTTTACAGGAGGTATTCCTAGGCCTGAATTGGGAACAGTTGGGGATAAAAGATAATAGAGAATTCCTAAATAATCTGCGAATTGTGGATGACATTGCCTTGCTTAGTCACTCAGGAGATGAACTGCAAGTCATGATCAATGAGTTAGACAGGCAGAGCAGAACGGCGGGTCTAAAAATTCGCATGCAGAAAACCAAAGTAATGTTCAACACTCTAGCAAGGAAACAGCAGTTCACAATTGGCAGCGAGGTGCTGAAAGTGGTAAAGGAAATACGTCTAGTTAGGGCAGGTAGTGACAGCTGATCCGGATCATGAGAGGGAAGTAACTAGAAGGATAATAATGGGGTGGAGAGCATATGCCAGGTTCTCTCAGATCATGAATAGCAGGTTAACAATATCCCTCAAGAGAAAAGTGTAAAGCAGCTGTATATTACCGGTACTCACCTACAGGGCAGAAATATGCACGCTAACGAAGAGGCTCCAGTTTAAGTTAAGAACAACGCAGCGAGCAATGGAAAGAAAAATGATAGGCGTAACGTTAAGAGACCTGAAGCGGGCAGAGTTGGTGAGGGAACAAACTCGAGTTAATGACATCCTAGTCGAAATCAAAGGGAAAAAATGGGCAGGGCATGTAATCCGAAGGCGAGATAACTGCCGGTCTTTAAGGGTCACGGAGTGGATTCCAAGAGAAGGCAAGCGTAGGAGGGGACAGCAGAAGGTTAGGTGGGTGGATGAGATTAAGAAGTTTTCAGGCATAGTGTGGACACAGCTGGCACAGGACAGGGTTAATTGGAGAGACATGGGAGAGGTCTTTGACCTGCAGTGGGCGTAGTCAGGCTGATGATGATGACGATATAAAACGCACTTGGCATACAGCACAAGCTACGCTGGAGTGGTTCGGGAACACGATGCCCGAGATGGCGGCTGTGGCGGCTGTCCTAGTGGCGCCACCTGTTGTGCACGATGCGAATTACTCTTTAAACGGTATATAAGTGGTTACAGTTGACACTCTGTATACTAACAGCCGCCTTGGTGGCTTAATGAAAAAAGCGGTCGGCCCAAGGTTGCGCGAACGAATCCTGGCTGGGACGATTGCGTTTAAACGCAAGCTAAATTAAAGAAAAACTCCGGTGTACTGTTTGATGTAGATGCACTGTACAGAATCAAAGGACGTCGAAATTACTTCGACGTTTCCCATACTTCGTTTCGTATCCTCCCTATATGGAGCTCTGGAACCTTAATCACCACAAACCCGCGACATGCATATGTAAAACATCTAGCATTCTTGAAATCTGTCTTTTATAAAGCTGCTTCGAAAATCGAGATAGGCATGGGGCGAACAAACGAACAGTACTGCTCGCGGTCCCTGTAACCCATAGGACAGCTCTTAGCCATGTGCAGTATATAGATGCAAATGCTGGTATTTCACGACGGTTCTCACTAATTAACCATTTCTGGATAGTTCGATTTCACTGCAAAATGTAATCTACTAAAACCTATAACTGAATTCTGTGCGGTAAGTTTTCGAGTGGGGCAAATGCAACATGTCTCGCAGCAGTGAAGCCGCACAAGAACGCTTTAACAAGTTTGCCTCTACACCACAAATTGGTGTTATCGGTACATTTTAAGGACAGGCTCTACAGCAGCAAAAATGTTGAGAAAGCTTGTACCTTCTTCATTATCGAAGTTTTCCATCAATTGATTTTACAGGGAGCCATAAGTTTGATTCCTCAGTGGACCCAACTATTCCACGTCAGATGACCGAGCTGATAAAATATAAAATTTACTTGGAGAACACTTAAAATGGCCACTGACAACGTGTAAAGTACTATCAACTTTAACGCAACTTCTTGAAGACGGAACATACCGAATGATAATTTGCAGGCATCGCCACCAGCAGACGATTCGGAAGCCAAACTGCGATGACGCCAAGGAAATTTTTTTGCAAACGCGTATCATTCAGGTTCAGGAGCAAAGACCATTTCTAAGGGATGATCCTGGAGCCGGTTTCATTAATACTATCATGAACTTCATTTCAGCGGAGGAAAAAAGACGTTTCATTTTGAATTCGAGCTCCCGCGGCAATAAAGACGTATTCTGCTGGCGAACAACGTCAATGAGCCAGTCGGTTTTGTAGCGATAGCTACATTACCGTAGCATTTCGGGCCTTCAGCGTGGCGGCGCCGCCACGCTGTCACGTGGTTGATCACGCGGTGCGGAGCAGCTGCCGGAGGCTTGGCTCCGTGGCTGATTACGTGGTTGGTCACGTGACCAAATTCCACTCCGCCAGCTGTAGCTATCGCGTCCTTCCAGGTTTAACCAATACCAAACCACCGCCATTTTTTGGTGAACGAAAATATGAGGACGTTAACGGCAGTGTCTCTTTAACACCTGTAAATGCAGGCTACTTAACTTTGGCTTGCGAGACTAACACCCTCCGCGTTTATCTCGGCGAGGTTTTGGTTAAAGGTTTTCCGCTTCTTCTACACCATGGCACGTTTAACCGCCGTTGAGCATCTACTCACTCCACTCACCACCCTTCACGCGCACAGCTGCCTTCCCAGAAATGTCGCCGAGTGGCCAGTTCCTCGAACAGTGGCTCAAGGCCCGATCGGCGAGGGCACAGGAGAAGTGGTCGGACCATACGCGCGTGCACTTCCACATGAGCAGAGCGAGCCCCTACTACGTAGCGGGCAGTCACGCCTTGCTGATACCAGCGGGCGCACTCCTGCCCATTTTCGCCGACGCTGAGGGCAACCCGGCTCTGCACTACGGCGCCTTCGGCAATGTGAGTTCGCAATTTTCTGAACGCACATTAGACTTGGAAGAATAATACTGAAAGAAATTTTTACTAAGGTGCGTCCTAATGTCAGTAAATGTTTTTGGACAGGTCAATAAACAGCCATATCCCGAAGCCTTGGCACCGAACCAAGGTGGCGCGCTTATTAAATTTTACTGGTAAATCGTTCACATTACATGACTGACTACAGCTGAACACACTGACTGATCGCTTAATAAAACACCTTGCGGGGCTAGTTGGTGTCAGCATAGTTCGAGTCAGCGCCCGTCCTGTCATGTCTTTCTGTGCATTCGTCTAAATATATAGCCCTGTTTAATTTCAAAAAAAAGGAAACACTGACTGAATTTTCGGGGGTCATGTCGTTTCTGGTGGATATGCGGTGTGCCGCTTGTCCGTGAAATTCAAGCACTTGTAGAAAATTTTTCCGGGATAGTTCCTGGATCACTTAAAGCGCATTTCTCAAGACTGGAGGCAACAACAAAAAATTATGAAAGATCCATCCTAAGGGTGACGGAAACAAACGGCAACTTATGGTTTGTCGCGTGTAAGATCATCGCACTTAGCACTTCGCACACATTAGATGACAACTAGACTAAAACCGAGCCATACTATGCCGCCTTGTTTAGCCACGCACTACATATCAGGTATCAATTTCAATTCAATTCAATTCCATTTATTTTCCAGAAAATTCTGGCGGCTGCCTGGACTAAAAGCTGTAGGTATACAGCTTGACGAGGCCCAGGCAGCCGTTTCAAGGCATAGAAGCAGACTTTGTTGAGAACTTTTACATACACACACAAAAAAAACGAACACATAGTCAGGTTACAGTTTTCACAAAAAAAAAACAGGACAGCCAGAAAGCACAAAATCATCAATAAATTACAATAGGGAAATACAGAAAACATATTTACATAAGATACAAGGGAGCAGCTGTACTTGGGCGCGAATTATACATCAGGAATTATTTTTGAAGAAATAATTCACGCAATGCTTTCTTAGTAGGGTTATTTATGTCTTTATATCTATTTAAAATTACTGGAAGATTGTGCTGTAGTGCTTGGAACTTATAGTCAGTGCGAAAATGGGGAACTAACCAAGTGTCTGTGTTGCGAGTATTAACTGTGTGATCGTTCTGTTTCAGTAGCGCAGTGCCTTCTATCATAGACCTAAAGGATAACGACAGATGAAATGAAAGCAATATTCGGAATTCATACATACTTTGAATTTTAACACACTGAATGTTTCAAAAGCTTGCCGTGTGTGGCTTAGGTAATCAAGATTGGCAATGTGACGTATAGCTTTCTTTTGCAGAAGGTAAATTTTTTCTAGGTTGGTGTTAGTTGTTGTCAACCAGACTAATGAGCAATAGCTTATTTGCGAGACAAATAATGCATTATATATTTGTAGCTTTGTAACTGGAGGTAAGTGCCACATCGACCAACGACCTCACGGTGTCTTAATTCGAGCGACGTAACCCAGCAGTCTACAGAGACGATTAAATCTAGATTTCTCAATCGCCGGTAACTAACATGTGTAATCACACATCGGGCTACATCTATGAAATATTTTTATCCCCGAGGCAGCCTCCAACTGCAATTATGATTTCGTCCATGTTCGTTCGATTTTTTCAGCAGTCATTTTAATGCGAAACCATTTATGGCTCATCGGCGATGAAACCCGGCGTTGTTGTCCAGACAAAACTGGCCGAAAAATCCAGTGACGTCATCATCACAGCTGCCATAGCAACCAGAAGAGAGTCAACAGTGGACCTGATGTTGAAATACATGCTCAAAACATTTAGGTCGAAGGTCTCTAGGTTACACGGCATTAGGCCAAAGACTTTAAAGTTGGAGGCCTCTAGGTAAAGTGCTTTTAGGGTGAAGGTCTGTGGGTCAAAGGCATTTAGGATGAAGACGTTTAGGATAAACACCTTTAACATAAAGGCCTTCAACCCAAAAAACTTTCACCGTAAATGTCTTTAAACCAAAGGCCTTCACCTTAAAGCGACTGACCTACAGACTTTTACCCTTAAAGCCTTTGAGACAGTATACTAGTTACGAACATGTACTATAGAAATATACTTAACTAGTAGCCCACAATGCGAGAAAAATGCTTCGTATTCAAAGCAAGTAAGTTGTCAAGTACCCTCAGTAATTTTATTTATTTCAAAACATGTGAACCTCATCACTTCGCAATCTATTTACTGCAGCCGAAGAAACTCTAGAACAGCATACAAAAATCAGACTGCCGCTAATCTGAATGACCCATAGACGGCCAGCACAAGGGGAGTTTAAAACCAGAACTTCCCTTGAAGCTGTGCCTTTATTGCCACCCGAAAAGACGTTGTGGTTTTCTTGCCTGCGCCTGCCTGCATAATTATTTGCGAATACGGGCAGACAAGCACTGAAAGGCAGCAGAGAACACAGCATGTATATCTGCTGCATGTGTTTCCACATGCGCCCCATCAGCGCAGGTATTGACCTATGTACCTGATGACAGTGAGAAGTGAGCCCAAATATTGTATTTTCGATGTAAGGCAACCCAAAAACGGAACAATCAAAGGACAGTCGAGCGAGGAAAGGTTTACCAAAGCTCAGTGTCATGAACAGAGCTATGGCTGCATTTTAGAGCGCTGCTGTATTTTAACGTTTTCCAATTTGAACAGAGCCTTTGGGGCAACGATCACTAGTTTAATTGTTCAGCTGTTGTTAAATGTCTTTTCATGTTTTCCGTATTCACCTGTAATCTATGCTTCATTCCTGTGTATTGTAATATTTTAGTTCATTTTTGTAAATCTGACTTCATAATATGTCGTACTATTTTAATTTTTTTATTTTGATATACTGTCAACCCCAACCTGGGTTTTACAGGGGTGGGTGCACTTTAAAAATACGCAACTTCCAGATAAAACAGTTATAGAACAGTTAGCAGTTATACAATCAAAAGGATGGGTCTAGTTAAAGCAAGACAAGAACAAACAAATTCGAGGTAATCAGTTATACAGAACACGGTTTATATCACCAACATTTTAACAATAATTTGTCAGTTTTGTGGCAGCATACTCAGCTCGGCAAGCTCCAAAAATTTGAGGACTGTCGGTTGCATTACAATCGAAGCATTAAGGGCATTCCATTCGCGCACTGCTCGTGGAAAAAAGGAAAAACAGAATGTGTTATTTCAACGAAAATATTCTTCAAGTGTGAGAGGATTTTTGCGGCGGGTGATTCTGGAGTGGCTTATATTGACGGTGTCTTCAGAGTTAAGCTTAAATGAATTGTGCAGAAGTAAGTATAGGAATTTCAAGCGGTGCAGTTTCGATCGGATAGATGAAGTCTGAAGCCCTGCGCGATGCAAAAGTTCAGTAGGTGAATCTGTGCGCCTGTACTGGTTATAGATAAATCGCGCAACTTTTCGCTGCACACTTTTCAGCGCGGCTACGCTGGTACCTGTATAAGGGAACCATGTAATGTTAGCATGTTCTAATACCGGGTGTATAAGCGTAGTGTATGCTAGGAGCTTTATTTCGGCAGGCGAGTTTTTCAAGGTACGTTTGGGGAAAAACAGTTTGTTCATTGCCTTATTTGCTACATACTGAACGCGCATTGTCCAGTTAAGGTCGGATGAGATAAGGATGCCCAGATATCGCTATTCCGTAACAGTTCTTAGCGCAGTGTTAGCAGAACCATATGTGAACTTAAGCGGAATTTTTTCCTTTGTTATGGACATCACAAAGAACTAAACATGATTCGTACAATAAGGACATTTACATAACCCGCATTGTTTAACCATCTTCGGTAGTCGGACCACTTAATGCTAGCTAACATAAAAGGCATGGTTATATATGATATCTTATTATGATAAATCTTACATATATAGCTCGTTGTGAGCCGCAGCTGCATCAAATTTGTCACGAAGATAGCGAAGATAATTTGTCGTGAAAGTAACACCGGCTACCCTACCGCATATAATTGCTACTTGATTCGAGTGACTATCGAATGACCCGCATAATCCAGGAGACTTCGATAGCAAACGAACCACAGGGTATATTCTCGAGAGTGCTGACTGCGTGGTTCAACATGAATAGATTCTCATCACCAACAGGTAAAAATAAGAGTTTTGGGCTTCTACATAGTGTGAGAACCCAGTGAGTTTCCACATTATTTTGTGAAGTGGTGTCAGCTTTGGTTACATGCAGGACACTCCGGTGAAATGTTGCACGCTCCTTTGAAACATCACCCCCGAGTAGCAAGTCAACGGTGTGACGCTCCGGCTTTAACTGATCGCAAAAGAGAGATTGACATGAAAGAATGCTGAAGCCATACATAACATGGTGGCATCTGTTTCTGCAACCTATCGTGAAGTGGCATCGAGGAGTCACGTGTGTAATCAGATAGTTGCAGATCGTAGAGAAGTTCTTATCCTCTTTTTTTCTCCGTAAGTATACAAAGGTAAAGTAAAAAAATCGTGCAAAATACAGCACGTACTGTTCATTCGCAGTGAGACAGGCCAAATGCCTCGGCCAGTGGAATGGCCCTTCCTGGCTTGTCGTTCTTCTAAAGGAACACGCGTTATCCATTAGCTTTACTGCCCTTAGGCTAGTTTAAAGGACCAGGGAAATACAGTGGCGCTCGCCGTCGACGACTGCGGTCCATCACAGTTGGGTGTTCTCTCGTTACAGATGGCGCAGCGTGGCGCACCAAAGCACCTAAAAGAAGCGTACTAGCTCGCATTTTAGCACGAACAGCTTACATTTGAAGAGCAGTACTCTCTGGCTACGGCCTGTCAAGAGCCACGAAGTCGTCCTTCTGTGTGACAATGCCGTAGCTATCGGATGTTTACCCCTGGTCAGAATGCGGATGAACAACGTCGACACCCCAGACACCCTGAACAATGTCGACAGGCCAGACACCCTGAACAATGTCGACAGGCCAGACTTCCTGAACAAAGTTGACAGGCCAGACACCCTGAACAATATCGACACCCCAGACACCCTCGCATTCTTCCTTGGAGTGTAGGTTACCATTGAGGTTCGGAGGCAAAAAAAAAAAGAAATCAAGAGACTCGATAAACACCTCAAGACACTCAGACACTGACCTTCATTCGCAGAGGGTAGAGGTGGCGTCTACACTAGCTCAAGGCCGCAGTCTTGGGCAATGGAATTTGCGCATAAAATACCGACTACTCTGGCTTGCTCGATGAGCCTAATTGTGCTCCAAGCTCTATATCTGGTCTTGCACTTTATGTGCCATTCGTAGTTTGCGACACACTCTTCGATTCCTACGCGGTTTAGTTCGTTGAGGCATAACAACAGAACTTCTCATCCCGTAAAAGGGGACCTCTCTTCGACTAATTGAAATTACGCCATTCACCTGGGTTAATTTTGTCCTGAAAATGATGACAGCTCAGCCTCAACAATTTTTTCATACTGATAAATATCTGCTCAGAAAATGTTTACAGCGGCTCTGCGGTCCTACGTAACAGTCGTTACAAAGGCACTGTCAACGCGCTCTCTTATGTGGGCCACGTTCTGCAGGCGCTGAATCTAAATCGCATACGAGCCGCGCTCGGGAACTTTATGATAGTGTGGACGGGGGAATATTGAATGTTGAGCCTTAATCCACAGCGGAGCGCTATATAATGCTGTCATGTGTTGGATGCAGGCTTTGGCTCACCAGATAATGAACGCCTACGACGTGTTCGGCGAGATGAATTACTGCTACAATGAGCAGACCCGACAACCGTTCACCCAGAAAGTGCAATGCCTGCGGGACACATACTCAAAGGTATGTCAAGTGGTGGGTGCCGCTTACACACAGTGTATTAGGATTAAGGGCCCGTCACAGGGCTGAACAATTCTTCGTATCGCCTCAATAAATATGAATACCGTATAAACCAGCCACAGAGAATATCTTGGTGGTTAGGCGCACAACACACCGGGGCGTTTCAGCGAACACTTTCAAGAATTCCTGAAAATATTGGGTTCATTATAGCAAAAAAGAAAATACATGTAGAATCACACTCTCTGCCCCTGCGGACACAATATGCTGAAACCCCCTCTAATTAACGGTTAATTAAATTAACAAAAAACCCAATAATTTTTACTTATCGTAGCTGGGCGGTTACTTCCAATTGGGAGTTTGGTGCTGTAAAGCTGTGTGCTGTGTGCTGTGATATCAGTTTTTTAAATGAAGAAAGAATCAATTTCTAGAGCCCTGCAGTGCGAAGAAATCCGACGCTTTTTCTCGCACGCGACTGAAACTGAGCGCACGAGGACCGCCGGAAGTATGGCGTAAGCGAAGCGTGCGCTCGACCCTTGTCTTGACGAATATACAGCGCCCAATTCGAAACGCGTGTACTAACTTTCCTCGCTAGAGAACCTCGGCGCTCAGTTTAGACCGCGGCAGGCGTTTTCGACTGCTTCGTCGCTCGGAGTATGAAAAATTAGTCATCGTCTGCTACGCGACCATCGCTCTTGGGAACACTGATAAGCACACCTGGAGCTCTCCCTGGCTGGTTAACTCCGGAAAGAGTTTTTTAATCTTTTTATTTTTTTCATTATCATCACGAAAGTGATAAAGGTGCACTTCTCTGAGAGTGTGCAGATTAGTGTTCAACGTTAAATGCTGCCGGTATATCTACATGCACTGTCTTATATCTGTCAAGCGTCTATTTTGTTTTATGCGGGATCGGCTTGACTGTTGCAATAAATGAGAATGACTTCGTAGACGAAAATATTCTAACTGAAAACAATGCAGTTTTAGCACTAAGGTGCTCCGTACCGGCTGGCTCAATACGGTTGCCGTATGCTGGATCAGACACGTCCCGGTGCTAGTACTGAATTAGGAAAGCTTATCCGCAGATGTTTGCAACTTTCTAGTTGCACAACAAACAGCAATGAATGAAATTGGTACCCTTTATGGATTTAGTTGGTTGCAGCCCCACTTGGACACTCCAGGAAAGAACAAGTATATGGGATGAAAAGAAGCCATTTTCACATCACGTGTTCAAAATGCTTGTCTATTGCGACTCACAGTCGAATGAGGTCTTTGACGGAATGCACGGCAGAAATGAGCATCTCTCCGGGAAACTTTTCAATGATGCGCTCCTTCAGGTCTTCGAGGTTCGCTGGCTCCGTATTGAACACATCGTCCTTAACGTATCCCCACAGGAAGGTATCCACTGGGGAAAATTGTGCGATCTTGGAGGCCACGCTGTTATCGACGTTCGATGTTCCCGTAACCGACGATGACTATAATTGTCCTTACTCCGAGCGACGAAGCAGTCGAAAACGCCGGCCACGGTCTAAGCTGGGCGCCGACGTTCTCTAGCGAGAAGAATTTGGACACGCGTTTGGAATTGTTACCCGCCGCGGTGGCTCAGTGGTTAGGGCGCTCCGCTACTGATCCGGGGTTCCCGGGTTCGAACCAGACCGCGGCGGCTGCGTTTTTATGGAGGAAAAACGCTGAGGCGCCCGGGTGCTGTGCGATGTCAGCGCACGTTGAAGACCCCCAGGTGGTCGACATTATTCCGGAGCCCTCCACTACGGCACCTCTTTCTTCCTTTCTTCGTTCCCTCCCTCCTTTATCCCTTCCCTTACGGCGCGGTTCAGGTGTCCAACGATATACGAGACAGATACTGCGCCATTTTCCTTTCCCCAAAAACCAATTATTATTATTATTATTATTATTATTCGAATTGAGCGCTGCATTCATTACGAGATGTCATTAGCGGATGTTTCGCTTACGCGATACCTCCGGCGCTCCTCGAGCGCTCAGTTTCGGTCGCGTGCGAGAAAAGCGTCGGATTTCTTCGCGCTGCAGTGCTCTACAAATTGTTTTTTTTTTGTTTCGAAAACTGATACGATATCGTCTTGTTCACGGCATCAAACTCGCAATTGAGACTAACCACGCAGGAACGATGATTTTAAAAAGTTAATTAGTGGGTTTTTGTTAATTACCTGGTTAATTAGAGTGGTTTTGCAACATATCGTGTCCGCCGCGGCAGAGAGTGTGATTCTACACTTATGTTTTTGCTATATTGAACCAAATGTTTTCAGGAATTTTTGAAACTGTTCGCTGAAACACCCGGTATAACTAAAGCACTGAAAAGAATTCCGAAAAAATTCATCCTTCAAAAACTCTTTATGCCTTGCAAAAGAGCTTTGTCACACATGCCGCGGATGGCGCAGCTCTCCTGAGCTCTTCTGCTATGTAAGACTTAGCTGATTTGAATATCGGTTACGGCGGCTATATTTCAATCATTGCTAAGTGTTAAAGTATTCACGAGGTGTCATTTACAGTCGAGCCCACTTATAATGAACCTAATGGTCGCGCGAACTGTGTTTGTTGTATCCGATGTTCTTAGTTACTGGAATTCCCATCCCACACTGCCGATTATCGTATAAAAACAAAGTTACGCTTTATCCAGACCTTTATGTTGGACTTATAGCGGTAGCTTCCAAAGCACTGCAGTTTGCGATACCTGACAATAACAAATGAGCGCCATTCTTCGTCCTCTTGCACAGAAGGAAGTTCATGCAAAGACTTCCAAGCCTTCCCTCAGCGCTGGTATCGCCTTTCGAGACATGCGTTTTTTGAAGAAAGCTTCACTACGCTGGACAAAGCCTGCAAGCTTTTGGAGTTTTTCAAGTCGTGGGTCTGCGGGGAGTTCCTAAATATGTGTTCCATCGTGGCTCTCTGGCCACATTTCGAGCAATCGGCTTTGAGTTCGTTTGGGTTGATGTGGTGCATTCTTACCGGGTTTGGGAGAGTATCGGTTCGGAGTTGTCCCCATCTAACTTGAGTTTTTCTGAGACTCTTGGAAGGTGGCTGTTTGAGTCTGCCTAGGCAGGCTCAAAAGGCTACTGGACAATTAACTGGACACTTTATGGTGTAGCTTTTCAAAAGGCGTGCTGCTGATGGGCGTAGCTTTTCAAAAGGCGTGCTGCTGATGGGCGCTAATTCGTTCTTAATAGCATTCGCCCATCGGTATAACAGGTTCATCTTCTATTACCCGTAAGCTTGATGCTGTTGTTTCATTCACAAGTTCTCATTCTTACCATTGCTACTTCCTTCACAAAAAAAAAACGCGCCAAAATAATGCCACTGGTTGAGAAATGTTTAAAATTTCTTAGGCCAGCTGGTAGATGCAGCTCCGGACTCGCGGTGATAAGCTCTGAACTACCAGTGTTTATTTGTGTAGGCAGCTAACTACTGAGAGCTCATTTGGAGAGAAAAGGTCTGAAGCCGAACTGTGAGGAGAGCGGAGGTGAGGTGGTACTCGCCTACTGAAACTCCCTCCCACTTAAAATATGTAGGAGAAGGAGTTTATGAAGGAAAAGAAAAGTAAGGAAATTAAACAAGGAGTCCTCCGCGTCTCCTTGCTTCGTAGCGATTTGCTCTGGGATAAGATCATGAGTAGAGGAAAAGAGCAGTTGATGCCTCGCGATGCACGGACTACTTACTTGAACATTGAAGCTTGGATGCGTGTAGAGCTGCCATTGAGATAAAGTCATGACAGGGACATAGGCGCACTTATTCCAAGAGTAGCCACTCCCACCACTAGTTTCGTCCATCTCCGTAAGAGAACTGTCATTCAGTATTAGAACGTACGCCACATGGTCAAATAGCGGACACACTTGTATGGAAACGGTGTCATGACACATTAGCTCGACTGTCCTTATATTCGTTCAAAAGTGGGACGAGGAATGCTTCGATCGCTCATATTTTCAATTGCTCTGCGCAGGCGGGGTTCTCGGTGAAGAGAGGGCAAAGAAATCCGGCCGAGTTGGAGAACTTGGGGGATATGGTGGGCGCCGCGCTAGCGCTCGACGCCTTTCGCAGCCTTCCCGGTGCCCAGCAGACTCAGACGCTACCGGACCTCAACCTGACTGCGACGCAGCTCTTCTTTGTGGGCCACTGCATGACGACCTGTAAGCTGGACAGCCGCAAGGCGGCGGGCCGCTTCGCGAGCGCACGGGCGCGCTGCATCGTGCCCGCCATGAACATGGACGACTTCTGGGCAGTGTTCGACTGCCCGCGCGGAACACGCATGAACCCCGACCAGAAGTGCTCCTTCTGGAAATGACCACCGCGCAAGGCGCCTCTGTGTCCCGCGACGCCAGTTGCTGGACCGTTCTTCTCACCGCTCATCCCTTTGCTTCGCTTTCTTCACCTGAAACGAGGTTTTGAATGTCATAAGAGGCAGCTGTTTTGAAACTCTGTGTTCTTTCGCGCAAGCTGGGAATCTGTTACTGCCGCCTGAGCTCATGCGGGTGCATGCCGTCTGCTTAGTATGTTTTCCTGGTTCAGGTACAGGGCTGGTCTCAGCGGCGTATCCCGCCACTTATGATAGCACCGAAGCTATCAAGGTACTCAGAGGTGAGAATTATACTTCTCCTATCCTCTACAGAGATTTTAGTGTTCGGAGGTGTCGCAAATGCCCGACTATAGCACTCAAAAGCAGACCCTGTGGCCTGGGAACTTTTGACCGACCCTGTACATTCATCTTCAGATGCTCAGATTATTCAGAGCCTAACGGCTAGGACGCCCGCGTTATGATATTTCTGCTTAGATGTATAATTCATTGTAATGAAGAAAACCGAATGTCATTTTCAACAAACGGAATTGCAGGATTATACCATTCCACTCTAACCTCGCATGGAAAGCTTTAAAAGGCGCTGAAGACAACTAGAAGTTGACCATTACGATACGGTGCTTTGTTGAAATCACAAAGCGAGAATTTCACCCAAAACTGAGCTTTTAAAAGCTAAAGAAGGCAAGGAAACAAAATACACATTTCTCCCTTGCGGCTTATTTCAAAAGTAAAATTCGTACGTTGACACAGATTCTTCTTTGCGGATTCCAGAGACTAGGCCACAGAGATACTCGCTTCAAAACTGCGGCAACTCTTCCTTTTCGGTCAAGGCGTCACTGGTACGAATCAACTGGCGGGGAGGTACTTAAACCAAATTTTCTCTGCGATAGACATATATATAGGGCCAAAATACATGCGCTTTCTACAAGCTTGCCGGCAAGAGCAACGTCTCTAGTGCTCGTAATTCTTCAAAAAGCCAAAAGTTAACGGGCTATCACTGCAGGCAATGATTTTTCGGAATTCTGACAACTGATGTCGATATTAAGGCGGGCTACACATCCCTCAGTAACTAAGGAGACTAGCGGTAATAGTGTTAACTATCCAAAATTAAACTCGCGCCGCCTGGCAACAACGTCAATGAATCGTGCAGGACCGAACACGCGCTCAGCTATATCACGAGATAAAAAAAAGTTAAAAAAGGGAAAGCTTTAGAAACTACTGGAAGCATATGGGGACCGCTCTTATTGGCCGCTTCCGTATGGCCCCACCATCCGTTAGCCCCACGATAAGCAGCCGTTGAAATATTTTTTTTTAGTGCGCTAGCTCTAGGTCTTTCACTCCGCTGAAAAGCCGCTGTATGTTTGTCTGGCTGGCCCCTTCTCGACTTGGAAGAGCTTTGTGCCGAAAGCCTAGTAGCCTGGCGGGCTACCTATGTCACGTGACCTTGTGGCGTCATCACAACCTGCCCACCGGGTTGTCGGCAAACTGCGCACCGTGGCAGGTGGCAGTTGTTCGCGACAAGTTGCCCGAGAAGCGCAACCTGGGTCGTGTGCACATGACCCACCGGTGGCAGCACCTGCCTTAGCAGGGCAGTGGCGCATCGCTTAACCGCTGCATCTCTGCGCCGGGAGTAGTACGGGGAATCCCAGGTATCTATGAATGTAGAGAATGGCCAGTAATTCTGCATTCCAAGTCTAAAATGATGCAGTATAAAGCGGACTTCCATCGTATGATATATCAACCAATCGAAGCCAATTTGAATCAAGAACAACCATGCAAAAACCAGAGCTAACCGTGCTAGCACACGATAATTCGTGATTAGCTCCAAGCTAAGCCGCCCATGTTTCTTTAAGGGTAATTTCCCAATTATTGTGATCTATGAGCTCTTCTGCATCAATCCTGAATTTCGGACGAGGCTATTCGGCGTGCAGGCCATACTTGTAAATGGTGTTGACTTTGTGCGAAAATGCCAAGTAGTAACGTGCATTCCGGTTGTTATATAAATGATGGCATTCTACTACCATGTCATCCTGCATCTCTTGGTAGGCTAATGTCGTGCTGCAACAGAAACAATGCCTTCAGTCAAAACACAAGTAAGGAACTTTCTTCGTAAAGGCGGAACACTGGAGAAACGTCTATCGTATATTCCGCGCAGAGTTCATTGCAGAGACATGGGAGAGGCCTTTGGCCTGCAGTGGGTATAGTCAGACTGATGATGATGATATTCTTACCTTTCAATGCCCAACGCTGGTCAACTAACATGTACATGTACATGTAGTGTATTACGTGCACATGTAATGTCCGACTGCTATCAGTTCTACTAACATTTAAAGACACAAAAAGAAAAATAAGCTGGATATTGCTTTTACGCCATCTTCAGTAGTCTGATTACGCCCACTGCCGGGCAAAGGCCTCTCCCACATCTCTCCAGTCAACCATGTACTTTGCCAGCTGCGGCCACCGTATCCCCGCAAACTTCTTAATCTCATCCGCCCACCTAACTTTCTGCCGCCCCCTGCTACGCTTTCCTTCTCTTGGAATACACTCCGTTACCCTTAAGGACCAGCTGTTATCTTGCCCTCTCATTACGTGTCATGCCAAAGCCCTTTTATTCCTCTTGATTTCGACTAGGATGTCATTAACTCGCTTTGTTCCGTAACCCACTCTGCCTGCTTCCGATCTCTTAACTTTACACCTATCATTTTTCGTTCCATGGCTCGCTGCGTTGTCCTTAACTTAAGCTGAACCCTTTTCGTTAGCCTCCACGTTTCTGCCCCGTAGATGAGTACCGGTAAGATGCAGCTGTTGTACACTATTTTCTTGGGGGATTTTGGTAACCTGCTATTCATGATCTGATAGAACCTGCCATGTGCGCTCCACCCCATTCTTATCGTTCTAGTTACTTCCCTCTCACGATCCAGATCAGCTGTCGATACCTGCCCTAAGTAGATTCCTTTACCACTTCCAGCACCTCGTTGGCAATTGTGAACCGGTGTTCCTTTGCGAGACTGTTGATCATTACATCGGTTTTATGCATGTTAATTTTTAGACCCACCATTCTGCTCTCCTTGTCTAACTCACTGAACATTCGTTGCAATTCTTCTCCTGAGTGACACAGCCTAGCAATTTCTTGCGATGATGAGGATGAGTAGAACAAAGAGAAACCCCTCGCTTTGCACACGCAAATAAAAGTAATTATTTTCGTACACCATATTTATCTTTGTTTACGCGCTGCAAATTACTCTTCAAGATTTCAGTTGCTTGTAAACAACGTAACTGGAAGACGTGGACTCCAAGTACAAAGCCGTTGCCGACGACAGACGCTAGTTTCGGTAAGTAGCACCGCATGGCGGCAATTTCGGGCAATATCATTGTTCTTTAAACGGCGCTCAAATTGAATGGCCACATCGAAGACCTGGATGGATACTGACTGTAACGGGAAGTTAATTCGACTTCCGTGAGCTGCACAGCCTAGCGATTGTAAATGGAGAAAATAAATGTGAGGGAGAAATCGCGTTGGAGTTCCGGAACAGGCAGACGATCACTGATTATTGCCTTATGCTGCAGTGGATCTAAAGCAAGCTCGCAAAAATGAAAATAGACGAAGAGGGGGAGTGCAGTCTGGACGTGATCATAATTGTATTAGTCTGGAGTTGAGAGCACTGATAAAAGGAGAAATCTAGAAAAGAGTTAAGGTTTAGTTTATATGGGTTTAACGTTTCAAAGCGACTCAGGCTATGATAGACGACGTAGTGAAAGGCTCCAGAAATTTCGACCACCTGGGATTCTTTAACGTGCACTGACATCGCGCAGTACACTGGCCTCTAGAATTTCGCCTCCATCGAAATTCGACCGCCGCGGCCGGGATCGAACCCGCGTCTTTCGGGCCAGCAGACGAGAGCCATAACCAGTCAGCCACCGCGGCGGCTTGAAGAAAAAAGAGTTAACGGGAAGGCAAAATTAAACGACGAACATATACAGCGTTAATAACAGCAGGCACTGAGGAAGCAATAGAGAAATGCCCTAGAGAAAATTTTGATTATAATCAATTAACGACTCATCAGTACAAAAATGAAACAAGTAAAACCGGCAAACGGCTGGACAGGAAAGTGGAAACCACGAAGTCGGTGGATTAAGGAAATTAGGGAGGCCATCGAACAATGACCGGTGGCTTCTAAAAAAATAGGCAAATATGGCGCAGTATAACTTTAATAATGAAATAGATAAAAAATTGGAATCTTATCGACGAACAAAACTAAGTACCGGATCCCGCGTTCAGGGTAAAACAAAATAGTCCATCCATTGATCGCTAGATGGCCAGATGATCGCGATGCAACTAAAGGAGGACCAAGAAATTCTGGAACCATATAAGCTGACTGGGTAAAAAGAATATAGTAGGAACGGATTCAAGATGTCGAGGGAAAATGTTTAGAGGGAGATGACGCTGTTAACTACTTAACATCAGTTATAGCTGAGTTATTTGCGAACTATGATTGGGTGATCTCGCTAAATGAGGGAGCAATACAGGACAGGACATTAGAAAACAGCTTAGAACTAAACAGTCTTAACTGGAAAAAGGCGGAACCAAATATTGCAAAATGCACATCCGCCGGGATAGGCGAAAGGCCAATCAAGCTGATTAATGAACTTGGCCCAAGAGACACGGAAACTATGATAAAGGCATTAGAGACCGTCATAAACAAATAAGAAAATTCCACACAGCTGGCGACTGAGTAAAATGAATTTATAAAAAGAACTGAGATACGATGGCGTAAAATCCTACACGCCCATTACGATGACGTCTGTTATATGTAGGCTGGCAATGGAGGCGATGGAATTAAAAATGCAGTCATGGGTAGAAAGTAATAAGATACTCGGGGAAGTTCAGAACGGGTTGATAAGTGCTGGACGCTTAGATAGGTTGTTCGTGCTTGCCCAGCATAGAAATAGCTAAGAATGAAAGCAGACCTGGTTGTTTGATACTTCCTTCCTTCCTTCTTTCCTTCTTTCCTTCCTTTCCCCTTCCCTTCTTCCTTCTTCCCTTCTTCCTTCTTCCCTTCTTCCTTCCTTCCTTCTTTCCTTCCTTTCTCCTTCCCTTCTTCCTTCTTCCCTTCTTCCTTCCTTCCTTATTTCTTCCCTTCTTCCTTCTTCCTCCCTTCTTCCCTTCTTCCTTTCGTTCCTTCCTTCCTTTCCTACTCTTCCTTCCCTTCCTCCCCCTTCCTTCCCCTTCCCTTCCCTTCCTTCCTATCCCTCCCTTCTTTGCCTCCCTTCCCTTTCCTTCCCGCTCTTTTCCTTTTCTTCTCTTTCTGTCCCTTTCCTTCCTTCCTTCCTTCCTTCCTTCCTTCCTTCCTTCCTTCCTTCCTTCCTTCCTTCCTTCCTTCCTTTCTTCTTTCCTTCCTTCCTTCCGTCCCTCCTTACCTTCTTTCTTTTTTGCTTCTTTCTTTCTCTCCCTATTTCTGTCTTTCTTCCTCTTTCTTTCTCTCTTTCTTTCCCTCTTTCTTTCTTTTCTTCATTGATTTTTCAAGCAAGCGATACATGCTCGAGGAACGAATAGGAGTGAAAAGCTTTATTATTCGGTTAGACAAGCTCCCATCACCTATGAATACTCGGCAGGGCAATACAGGTAACAGTACAGTGGTGGAAAAGACATACTTAGTGTGATTGAGTTACAAATTAGGCCAACATAAAAGAGAAAATTACAATGACGATCAAAAGCAACCACTTCAAAAAAAACCCAACAGACACTTCGGGAGGATAACGTGGAACACACGAACATCGGAGTGAACTCGGAAGAAAATTAGAGTACACACGTTTTGTAAGGACCCTGTTCTTGACAGAGGTTGAAGAAACAAGTTTTGTATATGGTTAAATGAAGATAAAGCAATTAATTGGTTTGAGAATGCAATTTATTTTGTGTCGAAGGTAGTGCGTACCATAATCCTAGGGAACCATAGTTGGTGCGCGGACGTGCGACGTGCTAGTATTCATGATGTCGTGACTTATGATTTGTATTTTTTATATCGTTGTTTATTTCCTCTGGGCATAAGGGAAGTTGGGAAGAAAATAGAGAGGAAAGAAAAGAGTGGGCTGGTGTTAAATAAAGCAGGAAAGGTGGGCCGATCTAATGAAGGCGAGGAGAGAGCGGTGATGTGGCCCCTGCATCTAATCAATATATGAGGACGGGTTGCCTGGGTGGAGACCCGCTGCTGCCAGGTGGAAAATTCTAGCTGGCTTCAGCGCCTGGCAAACCCACAACAAGTGGTGAATGTCAGCCTCAGTGTCTTGCGAGTTGCAGACTGGACATCCTAGTCGGGGATATAAGTGGCGAAATTGAGGCCACGTCCGAGTTACAGCAGGAGTGAAGGCAACCCTGACCCGATCCTCCGGAGCACAACCTCCTCTGCACGGGTAAGACCGCGGGGGAGGGTTATAGCACACGGAGGGACGAGAGAACGAGTGTGCGGCGCCGGAGGTGTTCCTTTCTTGTGAGTAGGAGGGTAGCATCATCCACACGGAGAAATTCAGGCATTGATGTGGGTAGGGTTGGCAAGCGGGTTGCAGAATCTGCAGATCTTTGTGAATTGAGTAGGTCACGTCGGACCCACTCAATTCGAATGGCTTGCGGGATGCGAGCCGCCAGGCGATGTATATTCTGGCAGATTTATGGCCTGCGGCTGACGCGTCGGAGTAGACAAGTTGCTTGAAGGGCGTCAGTACGGATGATAATGTGGGCTGTAGGGAGCAAGGTAACTGCGACTACAGAGCGAAGGGCATCTTGCATAGCAAGCAGCTCAGCACAGAAGGAAGTAGGGGGTCCCACGAATCGAAATCTGGCCGTCTTGTTAAGTGCAGGCTGGCAGGGACAGTAAACTGCAGTCGTCGTTACACAGCCTTGGATACTGGCATCAACATATAGAATAATTGAGCCGCAGGGTAGGAAACTATCTTGTTCCGCGATTCGCTCGCGAAGGGACGATGCCGCATAAGGTGAGGTTGTGCGACGTAGATCCGTAGGTTTGTTGTCGCTCAGCTGCACAAAGTCCCACGGAGGTAGGACTGACGGTGGCGGCGACAGTATGGAGTGTGATGAAGCAAAGGTCCGGAGTGCTCGCGGTGAATGCAAAAGGGTGGCCTTAACGCTACGAGCATCACGGCGCTGCTGCACAAGCTCGTCAAGGGTATTTAACTGAGCTTTCTCTTGAAGTGCCACGACCGGTGTGATGCGTGGAAGGCAAGTGACAGCTCTCAATTGACGGCTTCCAGACGATCGCACTGAGCTCTGGTTAAGTGTTGGAACTGTGCTTGGTAAATGAGGCGCGGAAACAGCTGTTAGAAAGGAAACAGCTGGTACGGTGTAATTAGGACTTCTATAAGGTTAGAATACGATGTTGATATATGTGAACTTCCATGATTTTATGTCTTCAAAATAAATGACTCGATGGCGATCCTGCATGCATATCAGTTACAGCTTTTAACGCGTTTTTGCTGCATTGTTAGAAGCTTGTTTAAGTTGATGACTGTTGTACTGCCCCAGTGTAAGCTGCAATAGGTGAGTAGTGACTAAAACAAAGCTTGATAAATCAGAAGTGTGGTTTTGGTTGGTAAGGTATATTGAAACTTCAGAAGGATGGCAAGCACCCTAGATAACTTACTTTCTCTATGTGTCACATGGTGATCCTAGAGCATATATTGGTTAAAATAAACACTTAGCGCTTTGACTACGTCTCTTATCACTACTTCGTTTCCGCCCAGGGTTAAGCTCCCGTCAAAGTTATATTTCTTATTTTCATGCTCTGAAGGTTACAGCTTTAGTTTTTCCCCATTTATCGTAGAGCATTTCTCTGGAACCATGCATGTAGTTTGGACAGGACATCCTTGCATTTCCGAATTATGCAGTTAGCGTCAGTTACCGAAAGAAATAAACTAGTGTCTATTGCATATATGATATATTCTACTTCGTTATCTATTTTGATTAAGTCGTTTATGCAAAAATAAATTAAAGTGGCCCCAGTATACTTCCCTGGGGCACTCCATGCTTGATATTTTGAGTGCTAACCCTCAATGTGAACACATTGTGTACTATCGCTAAGATATTTTGTTATTTGTTTAAGTGATGTGTCGTGGACACCATATACTGATAACTTACGTGTCAGGGCCAAACGATTCAGCCTGTCAAGCGCTTTGGAGAAAATATTTAAATTAAAAGCATTAATTGATTCTGTTGTGCATTGTTAATTATCATTTTTTTGTTTGACTTTTGACTAAGACCATATTACTTTAGGGTTATGATATCGTACCTATAAATAAAGCTTGAATATCATTAAAGAATTATTTTTTCTGAACCCTTAAAGTAAACGGGGAGAATAGACACCAGCCTGTACTTGGAAAGGATATTTCTATGACCATTTTTGTGAACCAAGATCAGTTTAGCTTTCTTCATTGTCGTCGGGAAAATCCCAGACCGTATCGAGAGATTTAATATATAAAATAGCCTAGGGAATGTAACATGCAATATGTGAAGAACAGGATTCAGTTTTATGTCAAATGCATCTTCACTCTTACTTCGTTTTGAATATTTAATTGGCGTGAATATTTCTTCTTCGTCACAAGAAGCGAGGTAAATACTATTAATACTGGAGCTCGGAATGTTTTCAATTGCGGTAGGGTCATGCGTACTCTCTACAAGTGCAACCAAATAGTTATTAAACTTTTCAGCTAGTTCTTTTCTAGCATACATGACACCATCAATTCACAACACTTCAAACGTGACGGACGATTTAAAAGATTGTTCAGTCTTGACCATACATATTGATGTGATAACTATTACTGGCCTTCCTCAGGATGGAATTCATTGCGGTGTGCTTTGAAGACAGCAAGATTGTCCGAATCTCGAGTCCTTAGAAGTTTTAATAAAGCCTGCATTTCTTGAAAATCATTTTGAGCATTTCCAGCGTGGCATAGAGTTTCAGAGACTTCTTGGGTGGTTTAACGGCATTATATGAAAAGTTAAATGGGCGTAAATATGTGCAGAAAATGATTAAATGCTTCACCAGTTCTTGTTCGTTCAAAAACTGGCTCCCCGATTGTGGCCAAAATCTGTGCACAAAATTAATTCAGTCTTCATGTTGAAATGAACTAGATTGTGTATGTCTATATTTTCTGTTCTTAGCAGCTCCAAAATTCAGATCGCAAGTCACGCAAACCAGAAGGTGATTGCTTAGCGGTGTATTTATCACTCCTGTAGATAAAGTTTCAGAAGAAACATTAGTAATGATTAGGTCCTAGACTGACGCAGTAGTGGAGGTAACGCTTGTGGGCTCAGTAATAACCCTGACCAGCATATATGATTCAAGGAAAATCAAGAAATTATTTTAACGGTAGAATTTTTTTGCTCATCAATGTTAAAGTCTTTACCTAACAACAAGCGGCAATTTTTGCGTTTGTATATTGGAAAAGCTTTTCCATATAATAAAAACATGGTTTAGTGCACCCGTTTTGTGGTCGATATACGCCTGCAAAACGAAAGCTATCACTAGATACACACAACACTTCATAATCTGTGGTAACAACCCACAGTTTATCTACAATTTCACAAGCAAACTTGTCGATCACAAAAAGACACTGCACCACCCCGTTTTTATTTACTGTTTGAGAAAAAAAGGCCTATAGTTTTGCATTACAAAAAAGTCAGAAGCCTCATTGATCCACGTTTCAGAAAGCATTTTTGCACTGAAGTGAACATACCCAGCAATTCTGGACAAAAGCATTTTTGAGCGGAAAACCGTTTATGAACGCAATTTTTTCATATAATGCAATGTTTTACTTTAAAAATCAATATATCCGCAGATCACCCGACGGCAGTGTTGTATTTTTTCTCTATTCACGTATTTGCTCTCGCTAAAAGCGTTCGTGATTGGTTTGCAATGGCAGTCCTAACTGTTCGATGTGATCAATGGAAACACTTTAAAAGGAAGGTTTTGCTACATGTCAGAATAATGAACCATTTCCTTCAATATTTACATAACCGTGTCTTACAATTTTCCAAGTTTAAAAATTTTTGCCAGAGAAAGCTGGACTTACGTACATTGCTGCAGGAAAGAAAATAAAATATCCTCCTTAAGGTATTACAACCTATTATTACACGTACTGATGTCTATCGCTACTCCTTTTTTCCCGATGCTGTAGAAATTTGGAATCAACTACCAAGTGACGTTGTGGACCAAACAGATGTAGAAAAATTTGTGATAGGTGTGAACGCGTTCCTAGAAGATTGCTGTGCAAATCTGTAATTCTGTGCATTTGAGTGTTTCTTTTTTTTAGCGAAGAGAATTGCACTTGTGTCTGTATATGTTTCCCTCCCTGTAATGACCCTCATGCAGAGGGTTAACAGTATGAATAAATAAATAAATAAACGACATAAAAGTGGGTGAATTTTGGGACAAGGTGCTCACATAATCTGGAGTGTCATAATGGCCAGCCATTCAGAGTAGCGGATACAAGAATTCAAGATCAACGGGTCACTAATTGAGTTAGCTTCAATAAGTCAGCTTCACAATGAATGACATGCGCCGAATCTCCAGCGGACCGACACACCAACACTTTGCCTACAGTGCGACGCATATTGAAAAACGTTGTTTCTCGCCCAATCCTTGGCACTGAGGTACACCGACCAGTTTAACTGCGCCAGATTGTCTGTTATTCAGAAGTTAGTCCAGAGCTCAAAGATCTACACACTTCGATCCACTCCTCCTTCTGAGCCTGACGCAGAAACTGAGGACGAATTCCAGGTGTGCTGCCTGGTTTAGTTGGAGGCCTTTGCAAAGCGCCCACCTCATAAGGCTGCAACTCCGGAAGCTCAGCAGGGCGTGACACCTCGTTCGCATTCGAAAGCAATTCTTCACCGACTCTTTTTTGAATTTCATAAATACCTACATTTTGACGTCGACTTCTGCACTCTAGATCATTCATTCCCATGCTCAACCGGTGAACTTCATCTTTACGGCTGCTATCCTCGTTAACCTCCACTCCCTTACGCAGCTCTTTCAATTCAGCGTCTTGCCTCGCGAATTGACACAGCACTTCATCGTATTTGTCTGACATCATCTGGATTGACCTGTCGATATTACCAACTTTTTCTGGAAGATTTTCCAACTTAACAAGCTTTGCGTGAATTGCGCTCAAGATGGCACACATGGCAGCTTCTTTCGCTCCATCGTTTCCTGCTTTTCGCAAGCGGGCAGAATAGCATGCTGAACATTTGCACACCTGGAAGGAGGCGGAAACTTTCGTTTTAGTCGCAGCCTCCGTGACACCTGGGCATTTGCTGGCATGAAACGATTTTACACGCTCAGAAAAACTTTATTGTCCATTTGACCCTTGCTGCTTCGCTGGAAGACCTATGAGGCGATCAAATCTCTTCATGGGATCATCATGCCCCTTTGCTTTTGCCTCTTCCCACTTTTCTCTGGCTTCCAAAGCATTGGTTTTTGTTTCCTCTTGTTTTGTTTTTGCATCCGCCATTTTCTGGAGTGCGTCTAAAAGAGGACCAAGTTGGTTCCTGCTGTGCCGTATCCTCTTCGGTGCCGTACCACCCTCAACTGGCACCGGCAGGTCCTCTGGTGGTCCAACTCCTGTAGTGCTGGTGCTGTTGAAAGTGTATACGTAAAAATGCTGCAACACTTCCAGGGCTTTACATAAAGTGTGAAATTTTCACTCGCCTAGCTTGGTCTTCCACTTTGAAGAATTGCTTTCCCAGGTTCCAAAAGCAATCGTGGATTCACGCTGTGCTCCTTCTCCAGTATGGTGGCAAGTTCTCTGTGTGATGCACAAATGATCAGAACCATTGAACAGCTTAATGAGGCTAAAAGTCCCAAAGCGACTCCGGCTATGAGGGTTGCCAAAGCCACTGAACAGCTCAAGAAATAATTCCAACTTACTCCTCGTGTTCGCAGCTGACACGGTGGTGTCCAGACGAACTGTTATCTTTTCTTGGACTTTTTGTATGCCCAGTCCAGGGACTTCCATTTGTTTTCGACTTGTGTTGCAGGCATATTACATTAAAATTCCTTGTTTATGAGCTCACAGAGCTTCAACCAAAGTTGTTTTCTTGTCCTTAACACAACAATAAAGCACAGTTGAGAGCAAACCAAAACTATATAATGTGATTCGACTTTTCTTTCGCTGTAGCACTTTGATTGAAATCACTTGCATGCTAGGGCTGAACAGCGCTTCATTTAGAACTGACTTAAGAAGTGTGATGCTACCGGGTATTCTTCTATCAGAGTATGTGCATTTCAGCTGCTACATATTTCAAGCACTCGCTCTGGGATGAAAAGTTTTATATAAGCTTCAACATGCTGCGAGGAATTGAAAACACTGCTGTAATTTGTTGGAACGTGAGATGTGACCAAAAATGCCCAGCTCCACTGTACACTTTTTTTGCACATATTGTCGGCGTTTACATAAAGAAAAAACGAAATGCCACTATGGTACGCTGCAGATAATTTTGGATCCAAAGAATAACATACCGAAGTGCCCTGGGTTTACCAACGAAGTCCTTCATCTCCGTGTACTTGTTCAGAAAGAACTTTGTCTTGCGGGAGCTCCACCGTTCTGGCTCGTCGTCAGGAGACGCCAATGCCGCTGCAGAAAGGTTTCAGCGGTGTCAGCATCTCATCGTAGCAGCCACTCGCGGAAGCCGGCGGTTGCGCCGGAGGGGGTACATTCTCCTTTTGGGCCTCGAACCGCAGCGTCACGCGCTGACCGTCTGCAAAAGTGCACACCAACATTTATGAAGCCTACACCGCCCAACACGATGCCTCAGAAAAACAGCCAACACAAGGGACTTAAGCAAAGCAACGAGGCCGTATTCGTCGATCATGGGCTACTGGCATGTGGCCACGGCCACAAACAAACCCCTCCTGACCGCTAGCCACGTGTTAAGCGCCAGCTTGCAACGGCACTGACCGAATGCTTCGTATAAGTAACCATTTGCGTCCTGCATGGGAGAACCGTCCGGGTTATGAAGGAGACGAACTTCTTTTTCAACGCCTTGAAGCACGATGTGTAGCGTCGTCTGCTCGGCGTTGGGTGACACGTACACCATTGCTGCACTTCTCAACACCGCCTCTCCAGTGAGTGCACGGCAACCGAGAACTAGTGCCGAAGTAGGCCTGCACCTCGACAAAACGAGGAAAAAAGTGCAGAGGGCGCTCGCGACACCGGAATAACGAGGACGACGGTGCTGCACCCCTTGAACTAGTGCAGCCGCTGCAGCCAATTCTAAGAGACCTATTGTTTCTGCCACAACGTGGTCCACGGCAACGCATGCAGCGCACATCTCTCAGTCACTACCACCACATGCCTGAAAGCGCGAATATTAGAAGGAAGGCCTCAGGCGTTGCTGACACATACCCACTTCGGGGGAGTGGCCAATACACAGGCGGTTAATTGCTGGATACAGGAAAGTTTTGACGGGAAAAGGAGTGCTTATAGTATGTAGTCTGATAGATTGGAAGAGGGAAGGACAGGGGTCCTGTTAACTTGGAGATCGAAGACGGGAAAATGGCTTAATGTGCATAATAGTATACAATGCCTGTAATGTTTCAATGTCGTACTGACGGAGAGCGGGAAAAAGAAATTAGAATGGGAGTCGCTGCGTTTCTTGAAGAATATTTTGCACAGCAGAGCGCACACTCCTGTCGCTTCGTCCAAGCAAAGAAGCGCCAATGGAAAGAACAACCGCGCAGGACACAG
This sequence comes from Amblyomma americanum, assembly GCF_052857255.1. Lineage (NCBI taxonomy): Eukaryota > Metazoa > Arthropoda > Arachnida > Ixodida > Ixodidae > Amblyomma > Amblyomma americanum. The sequence goes on along the minus strand of NC_135506.1, from coordinate 63,890,622 downwards.
GCAAGCCCCGTTGATGAAATGAAATTTGCAAAAGACGCTTCCTCAAATGAGAGAAGCGGCGGCAGAACAGCAGGAAGTGATCTATTGTCTCAGGTTCGGCACAAAAAGGGCACAGTGGGGAAGCTGCCAGGCCAGATCTGTGAAGGTAGAAATTTAGAAGGGGAACCCGGCAACGCAAGCGCGTGAAAGAGACCTCTAGTCTGCGCGAGCGCAAGTCTTTGCTACTCCAAGGATGCAGAAGATGCTGATATTCGGGAGATGATGTAAGAGCTGAGGCAGCAAATTCGTGAAATATTGTGTAGCTGGGAAACCTCACCGCAGCTGTATATGCACACGTTGGCAGGACAGCAACAATTGGGCCGCTGAGAGAGGCTCTTGCTAAGGAATCTGCAACCTCATTTAAGTGAAAGCCCATGTGACCTGGTACCCAACGCAACCTTACCGAATTTAGATGGAGTGGAATCAGGAACTTAAATAGGCGTAATGCCCGGGACTCAGTGGGTGAGGATAATGAAGAGCAAATAGACAGAGAGTCTGTCATAAACAGGACCTGGGAAACGGTAATTTCTAATTTTCGTAAGGCTAAGATTACTGCTAATAATTCAGCCAGAAAAATTGGAGTGAAGTCACGAAGACGGAGAGAAAAAGACCAATCCAGTGAAGGCGAAAAAATTCCCACACCTGCCTTTTCGCGATCCGGCGAGGCATCGGTAGCAATAAGAACACGAGAGGGAAAGGACCTTAGGTGGTCCTGCAATAGACCCTGAAGAAGCGGGAAGGGCTGCAGCTTTGCATTCGATGGGAAAATGTCATCGAATTCAATCTGGACAGATGAGGAGTTGTTATACATTTGGCGGACATCTCTGAAATGAATATTTATACGATCAAGGCGGGACTGCACGTAACATATCTGCGGGGTATGAAAACGAGACCAGGCAGCACTAAAAAAGGCGGAAGGTTGACTACGAAATATTATACTGGAAGCGTGAAGATGTGAGTCGCACAATTTTAAAAATGTTTGATTTGTTAAAAGGCGAAACCTAGCTGATAACGATGGCATTCGCGCCTCAAGGTGCAGAACAGCATTGGCGACATATTTTGGAAGCCCCAGACAAAGGCGCAACGCCTCACGCTCCAACAGCACAAGAGGGCGAAGTTTATAGGCAGGAGCTCCTGAGAATAAAACACACCCGAACTCCAAAATTGGGCGGACGTACAATTTATAAATCATTCGAAGTGTATGCCTTCTCATGCCTGACCTAGACTACAAAGCCTGCGCAAGATGCCAATGGCCCGAACTCTTTTTGCAGAAACTTGCTCAGTGTGTGGCCGCCAGGATAGCGTATAGTCGTATATTACTCAGAGATACTTCACCGTCTGAACTTGAGGTATTATGTTATTTCTATAGACCAGGCAGATATTTACAGGAACAGAAAGTGAAATACTAACAATGCGCATTTCTTCACATTAAGGGAGATAGGAATTCTACCTAGCCAGTTGTCAAGAACATTGACGTAATTTTGCAGGGTTCGATAAAGAGTGTGAATGTTACCTGCTGATGCAAAAAATGCAATATCGTCGGCGTACACATAAGTTTTCACATTTTGAATGCATGGAATTGAGCTTAGAAAAATGTTAAAAAGAACAGGTGAGAGAACTGATCCTTGCGGTACACCTCTTGTCTGTATAATCTCCATGAGGAAACACCATTTTGGCAGCAGTAAAACTCTCTATTTTCCAAAAAAAAGAGAAATACAGGCTACAAAATAGCTTGGGAAGTTGAGTTCCTGTAATCTTAGTAATAGGGTCGAGTGCTCAACGCTGCCGTATGCTTTACTGACATCCAAGGTGCCAAGCGCAGCAAACTGTTTTCTATTGCGAGCTAATTTAATACGACTCTCAAGGTCAGTATGAGCACACCAAATTCAACAACCCGGCCTGAAACCAATTTTAAATGGATTCAATAGAGAATTTTCTGAAATGAATGACATGACACGCGTGAGAGTGTGTCGCAGTTAAACAAGAGGCGTGTTCGTCTGCGGCGATAGCCGAGTGCTCTCGCACAGTGGCCAGCGAAGCTGATCTGTTTGCGCCGCCGCAGGTTCGGATTCCAGTCGCGGATATTTATTTCTTTCACTTGGCAGAAACCCAAAAACATTGTAAAACGCAAATATTGCATGATATTGCTCGGGGATGGCTCATAAGAATAGCGCTTTCGCACTGATAAAGCGGAGAACGGTGGCCACTGCCACCATCCCGTTTAAAAGGGGACGCTTTATATCTTCTATCCACTACCAGTACATTCGGCTCCTGACTCGTCAGGCAGCTGACCCAGGGTATTTCTGGAGCTCGGCTGTAGAAATCGCGGGGAACTTCAACAACCAGTTCATTATCAGCAATCCCTGAAGACCAGGTAACTACAACAGGGTGACCACACCGGGACGTATTAAAAGGGCATCGTCGCGATCATCTCGGAGGCCGAGAGGGCTGTTGTGATTTTCAATGAAATGAGGTTCTTATAATGTTACTGTTATGTGCACTGGGGAGTTGTGTAAAATTCTTCATGGCGCATTACGGTGGGGGTGATAGCGTGCGAGGTGATAATTCCACAGTCGTAAAAAAGACCCGAAAATTTTGGTTCTAGGATCGGCCAAGCGTAGAGAGTAGATGCTCGCTCTGGAGCGAGAGTCCTTTAGAGAGCAGTCATCGGTATGTGCTACAGTGCCATCAGAGAAGGGTGGTCTGTGGTGGGCAGCCTGGGCGCGGCGGTGAAAGTCGTGAGGTCCAGGTTGCATGTTGCGAGAAATTGGAGCAATGCACAGTTTTTAGCTTAGAGCTAGAGCAGGTATGTCAAGGAGAGAATTGATGGGAGGGTTGCCAGCCCTACGCACTATCCAAAGTCCCTGGCGGTTGCCGGACTTGCGGGCGCCCCGTCCTTTCCGGTGAAGACTGATGAGGTAAATAAGCCCGGCATCAGTGAGCTGTTGAAAAACGAGTACATTACATTTGGATCCCACGAAATTTCGCTGTCCAGTTGCAGTCGCACCCCCTCGTGCCACCCCTCTTCTACCTGTCTAAGGATTGGCTGATATCTCCTATGACGTCAGTACTGCTCGAAAGATCAGCTCTTTCTCTCCACTCCTCTTGTTTTGCCTTTCTCCTCTCCTCACCCGACGCCAGCAGTCAAGCCAGGTCCGGGCACTTGCGATTGCGCTGTAAAAGACGCTTCGCTAACGGACATAGCAGGAGGATCTCACGTGAGGCCAGCACACCTCACGTGGGACCAGCGCTAATAAATACTAGTAAACACAGTCTCACGCTACACACTACGGCTATTTCTTCTGGCAAGGGGGAGGCGGGTTGAGCCCAGTTTGTAGGCACGTCGCTTAAATCCTTCTCGCGGTGAGGCCAGCAAACAGTATTAAGGGTTCTCCTGGGCGCGCTTCCGGTCATCGGCGTAGTTCACGTTCACATTGTTACTGTCAGGTTAGGCCGAGTTCGCTGCTGAGAATTGCATTTATGGATGTTAGTGACGGGTAATTCGGTTACTGCAGTGTCCGGCATGGACTGGCGCCCCGCTAGAGTGGGCCTGCCGTCGACGCTACTGCAGTATGGGACAACCTGCTGCGCATGCGCGCTGTTTTCTCACGGCTGAAAACTTCAACAACACGCTTGTGCAAGCTGTACCTGTTCCCAATTCCTGCTGTCTCAAATTGGCCATGCACACTGGAGCGAATCTGCATTGAATGCAAGGTGTTCCTTAAACAAATGCCGATGTTTTGTGCTAGTACCCTGCCTGACCAAGCAGCCACAGTTCGCGGTAAGACGAATGAAAATCTCTGAGACCGACTGAAACTCTTGTGTTCTTGGTAGCTGCCACGTTAGTTCAGAAATTGGTCGTCCGGGTGCCATGGAACCTGAGGCAGGATTACACCAGTGGTAGCACTAAAATCGCACTTCTGCTACGAAGGCGGCCGCCACTTCGTCCACGCCTTATTCGCAACATGTAGCTGTATTAGGCGCTTGAGAGGTGGCGAAACGAAAAAGCGAAGGACGATCTCCTTTCTAGGAGTCTTTAAGAATACATCCGAGAAAGCACGGAAGGCATTCGCTATGAGAACGCGGGTGTATGACCTTTGAAACAACAGCTGTACTATGTGCTACCTTCAGTGTTAAATGATTACCTAATGAATAACAAATACATATGCTCTTTTTAATCGCGAAATTCAATGTTTGAATTGTTCGCTGTGCGATATGCACCTGTGTCATGTCTCTTCTGCTGACCTACTGTAATTTTTTTCTTTTCTCCTTTGTCATTACACTGGCTTGTCCGGAACTCCTGCAATGTGTGCTATTTCGTGTAATCTTCTTTCATATCATATACCCGCTGCTGTTAAAACAACTGGGATTAGTGGGCCAGTCAAGACACCAAAGGGCAGCTTTTTTTCCTGCAGCCCCGCCATGTACCCGTGCATATAACGAGAAATGAAATGATTTGTTTCAAACTCAGCCTTTGTTTCCGTGTACTTTAGTATAAAGAGTCATGTAAAGTAGCAAGCGTTTCGTCTCAGTTTTGTGCCAAGTCAGAAATAGGACACACTTTTGGAGAGAACCAAATGCGTGTACGTTTATATTTTTCTGTACCGACAGTTTTAAGGTACAGTAAAAACTCGGAACTACTGCCCTGGAGAACCTATTTCCACAGCCTTTGCAACAAAACTTTTGTCCAGTGGTTGTTTGTTTATAAGAGCTTCAAAATGATCAGACGGTGGTTATACGTTTCTCATCTGTCAACAGCGATGATACCAGAACACCTTTATACGATTAAAATTCGGTCAGCACGCACGAAGGTCTCTTGAAGTCATCAGATTTATTCCTGTTAACGACTGATGACTGGAAAATCAGCTTTTCTTGGCGGGTCCAGTTACTTCAACCTTTATTTTGAGCGCCTAGAGGACGATATAGTACAAGCCAGACAAAATAAAAATCACTAAGAAACAACACAGAGTTGCCGAGCGTAAGAATACAAATAGACCTCTGCCACCAAATGTACTGCAAGCAATTATTTGTAGGTGTCAGCTTTTGTTTGCATACACCGTGATTCACAATACCAGTAAAACATACGGACGCCTTAGAAGGACCTTGGCTTGTGGTTTAGTGAAGCCTGAACTTATTTACAAATCAGGAAGGTACCAACAGAAACACTCGCTCTCTCGCAGGCGTAAATAATGACCACCAGACGCAAAATAACGCAGCATACTGCATAACATATGCATCAACAAGCGTACAGCAGGACATATAGAAATATTCCAGGAAATTCGTAGGCACCAGTGAAGGTGGTGGTACCAATGTACTGCACTTTGAGTCGATTTGATGAATATTTCCTCCGCAAAGCTCCTCACCCATAGAGAGGAAATGGCAGGCACATCTGAAATAACATTTGATTTGTGAGGGTTTAACGTCCCAAAGCCACTCAGGCTATGGTGACGCCGTAGTGGAGGGCTCCGGAAATTTCGACCACTTGGGATTCTTTAACATGCATTGACAACGCGCAGTACACGGGCCTCTATAATTTCACCTCCATCGAAATTCGACCTCCGCGGCGGGGATCGAACCCGCGTCTTTCGGGTCAGCAGCCGAGCGCCATAGCCACTTAGCCAGCACGGCGGGTAGCATCTCAAATAATACATCGCAACGCATCGCAACACCACATCACATCAGAGACCATGTGCCAAACCTCACTACAACGGCGTTTCTTTCAAAGCTGAGACTAGACTGCGGTATATGTCACGTTCTAAACGGACCGCCAAGTACCTTACTACTGCGGCAAGTGAGACCACCAAGTACCTTACTACTGCGGTAAGTGAGGTCAGGTTTTTAAAGGCTAAACTCACATGTGGCCGAAAAAACACCTACAACATATCATCACCTTACGCCCTAAAACATTAGTACATCGCAAAGCCTGCATATTTGACGACTTTGGTGAACACCCTCGAGGAAGGAGCAATGAAAGCCGCCAGTCAAACATGGAAGCAAGAAAAGCCTTGTTGCTTCGCAAATTCCTCAAGAGCTAGAGCATCCGTCACTCGGATCATGGCGTGTGTGGTTTTATCTGTGATACTTTCATCTGGGTAACATTTAAAAGACTCAAACGAGCTTTCTATACACGAGATTCCACGGATTCAATGGGCGCCATGTTTCTCATAAAGCTCGAAAGTTTGGGGTTTTATTGCAAAGCAGGAATTAAGTGCATGACTAATGCTTGAAGTTCAGTTCGTTACGTTTCTTCAATCCCTTGCGTCGGTCCCGCCGCGGTCTGTGCCCCTGAAAGAACACTATTTAGCCGTTGATTTTTTACAGAGTTTATAAAGCGGCCTCGAGACTACCTCGCTGAAGTTAGCATTTTATAGAAGCCACCTTCAACCGTCAATAACTCGACAAAATTAGAAAACAAAAATGGTCAACTTGAGGCTCATAAAAATTTTTAACCGTTCTCGTTATGTATCCACAGAAGCATTGCTTCTGAACATCGGTAATCATGATGGCATAAACTAAAAACGCAACAATGCATATATCGTCCCGGGTAGCGACGGGCGAACAGCGACAGACAGCCAGGAGTTGGTCAGGGGACCGCAATAGCAGCGGCCACGGCCTTGTTCTTGACAATGCCGCTACGGCCGCTCTCAGCAGGGAAGAGGGCGCTGTTGTGTGAGCGCGCCATTTCGGCCACGGCGCCCAGAAGCGGCGCCGTGGAGCCGCACCTCCCGCGCAGGTCGTCGGCCTGCACTTCGTGCGCGGCCACGCAGAGGGCGCCCTTGGTAAGCTCTGCGACCGCTCGTGCCTTGTCCCTCAGCGTGGCATTGTCGTCGTACGAGTAGCTGAACTTGTTGCCCCTGCGGTCGCACACGTTCACGAGAAGGGACCGGCTCTCGGCGTTCATCTGAGGCCGGCGGTCCGCTTGGCAGGCCCGCATGGCTTGGCAGAGCGCCGAGTACTCGATCACCTGCCTGCGTCGGGAGTCGTTTCATGCACCAAGGTCAGAGTATTTCCGGAGAGTTCCGTGACTTCAATGTGTCATGTTACACAGTTTAAGGTACTGCTAATTTGTGTACTAAACGATAAGCTCTCCAGATTGCGTAATACTAAAATGGAGAGCTCCTTGTTCAGCTACTGAAGTGAGTATCTGACACTAATTTAACCCAGTGTGAACGTCCTGAAACTAAATGTGGTCGGTAAGGAAGGCTTTCTGCAATGTTTCTGACTAATATCGACCACCTGCGGCCTGCACTGACACTGCACTGCACAGAGGCCGTTTAGAGCGCTATCTGCTGTGAGAAAACGGACACCACATTGCAGTCCACAAAAAAACTAAATGAGCTCGTTTTGCTCGCTTTGCTCGTGATGTCTCCCCGGAGCCTAGGCAGTATGCAATATTCTTATTTTACATGGTGTTGACGTGGTGCTGTGTGTGCCAACTGTGTGTGTGCGTGCGCATGCATCTTACGACCTGTTACGACTCATGACATAGACGGAAAATGCAGTCGCCAGACCGGGATTGACAGATGCTGTCTGTGGCAACTGTGTAAGTGTGCATGAGTCATACGACCAGTCATGACTTGTGACATAAAAAGGAAGTGACGCCATGATACCGGGAGTGACGCCGATCAAACCCGTGGTGACGTCACCAGGCCTAAAGCGACGTTACCTGGACTGAAAGTGACGCCACAAGACCGGAAGTTGGTCGCGCTCAGGCGCCAAGGACCGTTATGCTATTGGATCACGCACTTAATGGAACGAAGTGTCACCCTAATTTTTAAGCTCTCCGCATCACGTGGCGCGAAGTGATAAGTGCGTGAGTCGGTCGTGAGCGCACAGGAAAGTCACAGTCGTAAAGGGAAACAGGCTTATGTGGGCGGGTTCAGCTGTGGCCGTGGTGAAAAGAAAACTGAGAAAGTAGCATTGAGTCATACCACAGCTCTCCGAAGGCTAAGCTTTCTTTACCCTGGCCCGTGTCTTCTAGAAAAAAACAGGCCTCTGCACTCTTTCTGCGGCGTCATCCACCTTGCCCGCTTGGCCATATCACGGCATGAATTTAGAACACAGGGCTCAAAAAGCGACGGCGGCCGACCATTCAAAGTGCACGGCGTCGAAGTGCAGAGACCTTTTCCTTCTAGGAGGCTCTGCCCTCGCCCTTCCACTTTCTCTGTCCGGGCTTTCCACAGTCGGTCTCGCGTGGAAACCCACACTGGTCTTGACCAATAAAAATGACGCATCAGGTAGGCTGTGCAGCGAAATGCGCGAAAAACAGCGAAAACAGACTAGACGATGTTGAGATGATAACGCTGTTGAGAGACGACAGACGCGCCGCATTCGGCGGACGCGTGTAAGCGTCGGAGGTTGTCAGGTGCGGAACTATGACATTGCGAACAAAGTTGTTCCCTGTGCGACACAGTTGAAATACGTTTGGATCCGCCGTCGGTAAACATCGACCCAAGCGCCCTAATTAGTCCGGCTGCAGAGGCACCAAATGTCGCTGGTATCGCAACTATCACAAAGAATAGCAGCCGAATGAATTCTGATGCGCCGCATTTTCTTGTTTTCAGGCCGCGCTGTCCTACGATGCACATCATGGCCTATTAACCGGAAGGGATGTCGTCATCGGCGCATCTCTCGTCTAACTAGCGTTCATCGATCACTGCCGCTTCTCCCAGGCGCTCTCGACTATTCCAGTGTGTTATGCGTGTTAGCGTAACGAAGTGTAACTTTTTTATAGCTTGTCTTCGAAAGTATGAAGTGAGGGTCTTTACTGAGATTTTTTTTTCCCCTGTGGCGGCCATCGCTGAAACAACACCTCTGGCCACATCGTAATGGCGTCATATCCGGAGAACAACGCAATCTGAACACACAAAACTTGAGCAGTTCAAAAACCACAGAAGTTGCTTCCGCGGGGAAATTGTATAGACTAGTTGCGTCGGCTTTCAGCAGCCACCCGAGCCTCGCTCACCGCGTGTCCAGTCGAAGCCCCAGGAAGCTCAGGCTGTAGCATAAGTTGGTGACCTCGGGATCACCGGCGGTGACTAGCGCCTTCTGCGCCTGCAGCACGCCTTCTAGGAACTGCACCATGCACAGGGGGGCACTGTCCCCTGTCCGCCCAACGGAGTTGTTGAAGTTGTTGATGAAAGTGGTGTCCGGCATGAGGCCCGTAGAACCCACGGGAGCGTGCGTCTGGTACACGTTGGCCAGGACGTTGGCCTTGAGCTGCACACCAAATGGTCCGCTGCGCAGGATGACAGAGTCTTGTCCTGCGTGCAGTGGCCACAGAGAAAAGCCCGATGCAAGTGCACGGTTAGGATTGCAGAAACCTCGCACTAAAGCAGCGTTCATTTTAGGGTCTACCTGTGAGAAAATCCGCGCAACTTCAAACGGATGCGCGGGCCAATGATGAACGCTGTTCATTTACCGAAGGTTTGCAAACGGAACGAAAAAGCGAAAGATGGTGCAGCGTCACTGACCACCTCTCTTCCATATGTAAGCGCACTCAAGGGGCCTTCCGACTCACATGGCTGGAGGTCGCATGCAGTCAGGAACTCGTAATTTCTACTGCACCAGTCCCTTATGGCTCAACCCCACGTTGTTAACTTTCTAGCAGGCGAATGTCACAGTATTTGTTTCCCACGTGACCATATGACGAAACTGCAGGCAACGCTAATTGCCGTAGGGGAGTCTGCGGAGGTGGTACTAAAGGCCTAGCAATCTTTGCCCCGTCGGCAAGGGAAAAGAAGTGGTAGTGTTGGCTTATCCAGATCTGATGAGAGCGCCTACCTCTAGATCCAGCTGGCCACATGAACACGGATGGCAGCTTCTCTAGATCGCCTGATCTCCGACACACATTGTTTAATGGACGACGTTCTACTGCTGGATTACCTGAAGTCAGCACATATAAACCCATAACAAAGAACATGATGCGCGTTGGTTCCAACGCCATGGTTATCACTGCACGCGTGTGCGTGTTCGAGCTGCCTGCAAGTGAACCGCCATCACCGATGTTCTGTTTCTCGGGAATCCCCAGCTTTATAGCAAGTGGCACCCGGAGATTTTCAGCCCCAGGTGCAAGCGTTGCGAGGGCATAGCGGACGTGATCCATATATATGGACGTGTCGTTGCTTCGAAGAACCTGACGAAACAAATGAGCCCTGAAAGGCACTGCTTCTCAAACAGGAAAAACAGGGACAACATGAAGTCATCCGTCGCGCTCAGGCCGCTGCGGATATCCAGGAGATGCCGGTCGACGGCTGAGGGAGAGGACAAGGCTGGGACCGAGCTGCGCCTCGGATACCCGTCAACCTTTTGACGGGTGCTAATAAATGTTAGTTCTCTCTTTGTTTCTCGGAATAAAACCCCATCTTAAACTTGGCACAGGCGCCAACATCGCATGTGCTACCAGCCATGGAACTCCGCAATCGCGCACATCCGACGCCAGTGATGCTCGCGGTCGCCAGCTACCAAGCTCGCTAGGTTAGCACGGAGGTCACGTGTACCGGCTCCCTTCACCACAGGAAATGTGAGCTCATCAGACGAATGGACGAGAATGACGTAGAGGGCTGGCTCACGTCTTACGAGTGCGTCAGCACATATATAAACTGGAGCGACTAAATGAGGTTCAAAAAAAATGACCGATGATTAGGAAATTGGAAATTTCAATGCGGTTTGATTCTGCGGTATATTGAGGCACAAATCTTGAACGACGCTTAACTTATCCGCAATAGTACAATGCGAAGCATTGGAGCTTTGTCGCGCAAGGCCTCTAAGCAATCACACTGGACGAACGCTCCTCAGGGGTGTAGAGCGGCACGGTGCAACCCTTGCCCGGCTATATACTTCGTCCTCTACCACGTTTGTTGCTCCTTGCGACAACGGGTTGCAACTTTCTTGTCTCTCTGCTGCAAGGACGAAATCTGAAATCATTAACGACGTATCTTCGTTTGGAGCGGGCCATGAAACTCGTAACCCTCACATTCAGAGCAGCACGTGACCGTTCCTTTGGTAACCGGCGTGGACTTCAGAAACGGCCGTCACAGAAGCCACTGTATGCGTTGGCTGACGGTTCGACTACCCATTCATGGCTCACTGAATTTGCGACTAGCAGTTTCGTGGTAGATCTTACGCTGACTCGAATATAATTAGCCACACACCTGTGCGGAATTTTTTTTCCGCAATCCCTCCAATTTGTGCTGCCTGACACGGAGGGGTAGCTGGGGTATCTGACGGCTACCGCATTCACCGCTGTTGCTTATCTGCAGGTGGTTGCGGTGCTTGTTCCAAGCATTACGGCTATCTGTAAACGCCTTTAACCAGTCATTACCCGACAGCCGGCTCAAACTGTGGGCAACTTCTCTTGCCTGCCCCTCCCCCACTTCGCCTTTTGATTCTCACCCTCCCTTCGTTATCGCCCTAGTTTCATCTTTCGTCGTGCTCTACGCTTTGCTGAATCTGCGCCGGTTATGGCGACGACAACGACGGGCAAGGCAGGAACGGGCGCCAAAGAGCTGTGCACGAAAACGTCCTTTTTATCAGATCGGCTTAACAAACTTATGGTGCCGCAACCACAAGGAATAAGCGCTATGTATGGGATTTAGCATTCGCTAACCTGATCGCCGTTTTACTTTCCTAGGGTTAGCACGGGAACCCTCTTGCTCGCGGTCGCCACTCTCTCCCCCTATCTGTCGAATGTGGATGCGTACTTGAGTTTTTTCCCTGTGCTTTTTCGTTTCTTAGCAAGTAACCGCTTTGCCAACAGTATCCGAGCAACGGGCTTTTGCATCTCAACCGTATAACAGAGCCGTTACGGCACCCGTAAAGACCGAAAGGTGTGAGAACGTAAGGGCAAGGGTTCACCTTACAGTACACAGACTCAGGGCTGCCATAAGTGCTTCGCTACGCGGCTAAGAAACAAATCATCATTATCCGGTTACTTTTGGCAGAGATAACACTGATTCACACAAATGCATATCCGCCACTGACACAGAACGTTTCAACGAAGATTGTAGTTCCCTGCAGCCGAAGTCTTGCTTCCCCTGCTCGCCATTCAGAATGTTTTCCTAGTGTGCCGTGAAGCAAGCGTTCTCGACCGTAGGAGCGCTTTGTACTAACTGCCGCTACCTGGGACAGGCCAAAATAAACCACCGATAACGTGTTTGCAGCAGTTGCATGCGGAGTGCTGGGAAAATATAACTAGTGAAGCATGGTAGACCTCTCGCAATCACTTCTGCGCTCAAAAAAAAAAGAAAATACTTTAGAACTTTCCGTTCATTCTGCCTAACGCCTTCAGCTCCGCGCTCATCCGCTTTGGCCACTTGCCTTTGGACTGGACCAGCTGGTCGATGAGGTCGAAGCACGCCTTCGTGGTGGAGGCACCCTCGTTCCCCTCCAGGTAGAACTCGAAACCTTTCAACTTGAGGGAATCGATGCGCATCTCGAGATCGGCGAGACGCGTCCGGGGGCACTCGGCAGCCTCTTCAGTGAGATAGACGCTGGACTGGGTGAGGGCGCCCTTGAAGAATTCATTTTGGCTCCTCTCTGCGTGCGCGTATGAGGAAAGAAATGAGTGCTTCGAGTCACTGTCCGCTGCAGAACAAACCCTTTTGGAGCCGTTACGCATTCCCGTTTCTTCGTGAAAACCCTACTCGCGAATAGAGGAGCCTGAGGTGTACTAAGCAGGCATTTGGAAAATTGACATTGGAGTTACGACCATCTCTCCAGCGAAGCGATACTGTTGAAAGATTAAGAGAGATTGTCTTTGGTAGCTCTATGTTTAATATTCATGGGTACACTCTGGCAAGTGATGGTCTTCCAAACAGGCTTTTGAGGAGAGCTGGCCGAAGAAGGTATGGGGGAAACTAAGAATCAAGGCTTGTAGGCTTATCTTTTCAACATAGCTGCGGTAAAGATATGGGCAAGAATTTTGGTATTAAATGCCGCAGAACAATATGATGGCATGACCATTTCCTCTGATACAAAATTAAGGGAACGACGAATAAGACTACTGTAATGTAACTGGCGGAGGATACAACCAATACCTATATATAGCCTTCATCGATTACGAGAAAGCATTCAATTCAGTCGAAGCCTCAGCAGTCACGCAGACATTAAGGAATCGGGGCGTAGAAGAGCTTTACGTAAAATACTGCAAGATACTTAAAATGGCGCCTGTACAGCCACCATATCTCTTCATAAAAACAGCAATAAAACTTCAATAGGCAAGGGTGTCAGGCAGGAAGACATGATTCCCCTAATGCTATTCATCCCCTGTTTACAGTAGGTGTTCAGAGACCTGAATTCATAATAGCTGGTGATAAAAGTTAACAGAAAATACATCAGTAATCTGTGATTAACTGATGGCATTACCTTCCTAAGTCACTCAGTGGATGAACTGCAAAACATTATCAATAACTGAGACAGACAACACAGAACGGTGGTTCCAAAAATTAATACGGAGAAAACTAATGTACATCAGTCTCGGAAGGAAACAGCCGCTTAATGTTGGCAGCGAGGTGCGGGATGCGCTAAGGAAATTCGTCTTCTAAGGGCATGCAGGCAATGACCGAAAATCTGGCCCACGTGAGTAAAATAACTAGAATAAGAGCGAGGTGAAGCGCATTTGGCAGGAAAGACATGAAATGCTGTTAAACAATGTCGGTCAAGAGAAAAGAATATAATATCTATATATTAACCACATACGGAAGCTTCTTAGAAACGAAATTTTGTCTCTAAGAAGGCCGTGACACCCCAATCAAAGTTCATGAGAGAACAGGAGTTTGGGTGCAAACTCGGTACCTCCTTCAGGGTTGACCTGGTAGCAACAAGAGATAATAACGAAGAATTTTCCGCAAACACTTCGCCAGGGCAGGAACGATGTCCTAAACTTCGACTAAGAGAGCAGCACAATCGCGGAGCACTTCGAGGGCTTGCACAATCGCAGTGCCTTTGAGCATGTCAGAGTTGTTGACACCAAAACCCTGTCAATTCAAGTAAGAGATTAGAGTCCTGGAACGCACATAAGAGGCTTAGAAATGGAAACCAGACTCAAGGCACCCTTCCGTCAGTGCATGTACATGGTCTTCGCGATGCTGTAAAATCCGTCTCCCCCTTTCCCGTCGTCACTCACCCCGAATATTCATTGTCCGGACCCCAACTCATATGACTCACAAGGAGGCAATGGTCTTTCCCGGAACCGTGGCAGCGGACCGAGAGAAAGTTAAAAGCACTCTCATGGGACTGTTCTCTCATGGGGTAGGAGTGTCACTGAGGTGGTGGCCTTGTGGTGAGCATCCGCCACGCATTCGGAAGGTGCCGTGTTCGATTCCCCACCGCCGGGTACCCACCGCTTTTCGAATGGGTACAAGGTTTCCCCTGCCTGGTTCTCGGCTTGTCTAAGGTGAGATGCTTATGAAAAGGGTCTTGCACCAAACCATCTTTTCTCTCTAATTCGCCTCCGAGCCAGGCAGATGCCTGCCCAAATGTTCATGTTGCAACAAAATTTTCTGTAGAGCCAGACAAACAAAAGAGACATTCACAAACATCTCGGTATTGAGTTAGACATAAGAAGGAAATAAACGTGATGTAACCGCAGCCGACATTGCTCCGTCTTGTTTCAAATGCGTGGAGAGATCTAGAATAGAGTCTATAGAAGAGAATCTACAAGAGACGACCCTTTTTAGTTCTGAAAGCATGCAGGCTCACCGCGCTCTTGCTCTTCCCCAGAGACGGTGAGGATGAGGTGCGAGCAGAACTTGGTGGCAGCCGAGACGGTGTCAGCCCAGAGGTCCTGGCTGCGCATTCGGCAGATGAGGAAGGGCCTGCGGGCTTCCACTGCACGGGGGCACAATACACGCCGATAGGTTTGAGGGTGTGCATTTTCAGATTCTTTTTAGTGCGCTAGCACTTATAGCGGCTATTTCCTGCATTTAGCCCTTGTGCTTGTCTTCCCGTCCATCTGAAGCCGGTTTTGTGTTTTAAGCTCTGTGCGCGATATTTGTTGGTGACTTTTTAGTTTTTACGACACAGCTTTGGTTCTTTCTGCATCTGGCTTTTACAGCCTTGGTCAAATTTATACACTCACCTTTTACACACATGCTCGGTTATCTGTCGTGTTTCGTCAGTACACGTGCATTTGACATGCAACGCAGCCTTACGTTGTTTGGTTTTGTGCCGGTTTCTGTGCTCATGTTGTCGCCTGCCTAGGTGACCTTATCCTTTATTTTTTTATTATTTTGCTTTTGTTCCGCCCCCTTGTGCCATGCGCGAAACCCTCTCTCCCTCCTCCCACTTCACCTCCACCCATATACCGTATTTCCTCGATTGTAACGCGCACTCGCTTTTCAAGGTGAGAAAAAAAAAGTAAAATGACTTCGACTGTAATGGACTAGGATTAAATTCTAACGCGCACGTCACGTTTTAGGCGATTTTTTTTCAGCAAAAAGGTACGCGTTACAATCGAGCAAATACGGTATACATTCCGCTCCTTTCATTAAAGTGGTAAGTCCCTCGTCCCCACGTTCACGCTGGCCCTCAAATGGAGCTGCGCCAACTAGCCTGGAAGAATGCCATTTTGGCCTGGCTCAAGGTCAAAGTGAAACCTTGTTGACCTTGAAAGTTGTAGCTCGGAGAGTGGAGCTTTCGCTCGAAAAGGTTAATTGCTCACGGAGTGCAAGTAGCCTCCGGTTGCACAAAGCGGCTGGGAAAGGCTCTCAAATCTCTAAAAACACTTGAAAAAAAAAAGCAGGTTAGGAAAGCACAAAAGGAAGAGCAGGTAAGGCGGGTTCACCCCCTCCACTTTTTTAACAGTGATCTTGTGTGCGAGTGCCCCAAAGTTCCGAAAGCCAAATGAAAAGGGTTGATATCACACCTGCAAATAACATTTAATTAACTGTAGATTCTTAATCACTCGTTGCTTGCGGCCCGCGATGTCTAAATATCACAACGCCTTTGTAGCCGTACCAATTAATTTTTTTGTTTTTATTATACACGATTTCGCAGGTTGAACTCATGACCACAGTGGACGCGTTGCTCTCAACACGAAAATGAAAAAGGGCCCCTTTATTTAGTACTTCGTGTTGTAAGACCTGAAATGTTGTAAATGCTTTTCTCCTGTGGAGTTTTTTCTAACGTAGAAATGTTTTTTTCGAGCTTGATTTTGGAACAAACAGCTACCTCGCCTGCATTCCAATGAAGGTCCTTCTCCAGGGGTTCTTATGGGTTTCAAATAACCACTTTTGAACTGCAACAGAAAACCAAGCAAATTCGGAGCGCTTTCGGGCAAATCTGACGCCGTGTGCTCTCTGATAGCTCAAACAGCCCAAGCCACCGGTGCTGTGTATTTTAGTAAGCTAACCTAGTTGAGCAAATAAGCTGTGTCAGCAATTACAACTCCGCCGTTGTAATTGGAAATTGTGCTTTTCATTTGCACCGCTATTTGCATGGGATGACAAAAGCAGCGAATGCGCGCCACAGGATAAATGATAGAATCAGCAGAAATACAAAGGTCGGCGATGAGTATCCCCCTTTTGGCAAATCTGGCACTGTTTTTTTGTGATGAATACCACGTCTTCGAGAGTTTTTTTTTTTCACCTGCGCAACTAAGCTCAGGAATTCTGAGGCAATTTTCACAGTGTCGGGATACTGCCACCAGGTTCGACATCGAATCAAATACATTACTCAAGTAGATACTCATTCATTTGGTAGCTCCAGCACTGTGATGAATAAGCGTGCTTGGAATCTGAGGTTTGTTTATAGTCAAAAGAATGCATCACAAATTGCAGCAGTTGACGCCGTGGCCTTGTGGTTTTGGTTCTAAGTGACCGCAGTCAGGATACAGTGATACTGGGTGCACAAGGTTTTTTCCTCAGCGTGGTTTATTGCAGGAAATGCATTCATACTAACATGTACTTACATGTAGCATGCAAGTATATCCATGTAGTATTTGGCGTGAAAGCCGAATTTTGTACACTTGTAAACCTGGTCCGTCGAAACCGCCTTACGCGTCAAGACTAATGAAAGACTGAAGCTGTCATTAATGCTTTCATTAAGTGGATCACATTGAGGCTGTTACTGTGTTGTACATAGCATGCCTCTTTTGTTGTGTTGTTACTGCGAAATTCTTGGCCGGTATAACAAAGAAGCTGTGGACATGGAACCTCTAGAAATTTATATCTATGCTCGGCACATTGAAGAACGTTGAACCGATATTCTGTTGTTTCAAAAGCCAATGTGTAGATTTAAACGTCATTGACGAGTCACTTTAGTAAGTGGGAAGAGAAGAGTTTTTATGGGCTTCGAGAAACCTTCATGAGTGTAAGCGAACTGCGGAATTGCGCCCATTGCTCTTACAGCAATGTTCTGCATAACTATTATAACTTCTGTTCATTGGCATGGGTACAGCATCAGAAATCGTAAAAACAATTTCTGTTCGTTATTGACCTTGTGGAATAAGAAACTAGCGATGACATACAACGATAAAATGAGGTGGTGGCACCAAACTTACAGTGAAATGTTTTCCAGCCTTACCTGGCAATAGTGTTCTTCTTCTCTTATTAAAGCCACCGTTGGAAACTACTCATTAAAGCCAGTAGCATAGACGCTTCACTTCTGAAGCCTCGCCTTTCTGCCAATTTGCGCAAGATGCTTATATCAACGTTCCCGACATAATCGCCTTTTCGACAAAGATTAATGCATGCATTACCTACCTTTAGTAGTATTTTCACCTCCTAGACCTGAAAGTAAGCAAAGAAGAAACGTCAGTGTGTGCGCTAGCGAAATATATCGGCAAATATCGGCCAGGCTGTTATGAGCAGTCATTACCCGGGACGGTGCTCAGTTTTTACGATGTTTGTTTATTTGTTGCATAGTCACGGTTCGAATTCAAGCCACAGCGGCCACATTATGCAAAAACCCCTGCGGACTGTGCTATGTCAGTGCACTGCATTAAGGTGTTCCTCATGCCTATAGAACAACACCATGTTTACAAACAATAGAGAAGACTGGTTGCCGGACTCACCTGGAGGTGAAAAGTAGGCTTAGCACTCAAAGGAATACATTTCTGTAGTTGTTTGAATGTGGTACCCGAAACTCATCAAAAACTTACAGCTGATATGGTTTAGCATTAGTCTAACAGCAGATTTCCACGTGAACTTTCGCATCTGTTTTTCTTCATCCAAAGGTACCTGATCTTTAATGTGTGCGTTAGGCAAGCAACAAGTGAGCCTGCATTCCAGTGCATTTTCTAGGCCAAATAGGGCACTTCTAAACTCGGAAATCAGTCATATTTCACCAGTTTAGTCTGACCGGACGCAGACTCATCAGTTTAATTGCTGAGACAGTCTAAAGGAGTGGGTTGAGCCGCAGAACAAAAATTGTCCCAGTAGTTCTTTGCCACATTACGATTCTCTCGTTAGCTAAAAGTAATGAGAGCGCCGTCGCATGCGGAATTCGTGAGAGAACAATACGAAAAGAGTGCAGAAATAACGGGGAAATTGTATGCAAAAGTGCGATAAATGTGAGTTCAAGACAAAATGGCTTCTCCAGAAATGGCTAGCGGGCGCAGTTGTGGAGGATCCTATTCAGGTCATTCCGAACAACGTAGTTTACAGTGTCTATAGAAGCGTCGTCAGTGTTGCCAACTGTGGTCGGAAGTTTGCTTTCGCACTCACGGCTCACGAAGAAGATTAGCGCCAGGCCGAGGAATCCCAGGACCACCGGGATGATGCACACAAACAGGACGTAGCATCCGGTTCCGCGGAAGTCGGTCGCGTACAAGTCGCGAGCTCTGGCAACGAGACGTAGAGTAGCATGCGTAGAACCATTAGTGGAATCGTATCCCAATATTACTTATTTGTTTTCAAATTCTTATGAGCCGTTTTCCGTCCATTGCTCTATGTTTGCAAATTTCTTGCACCCAAACATAGAAGAAGCGTGCAGTGTTTAAAATGCTGATGTCTAAACAAGAATATTATACTTATCGTTTAAAAAACCTTCCTTGTACAAAGAAAATTGTGGTAATGCGTACTGTGGTTTGGTTTATTTGAATAATAATAATAATAATTGGTTTTGAGGGAAAGGAAATGGCGCAGTATCTGTCTCATATATCGTTGGACACCTGAACCGCTCCGTAAGGGAAGGGTAAAGAAGGGAGTTAAAGAAGAAAGGGAGAGGTGCCGTAGTGGAGGGCTCCGGAATAATTTCGACCACCTGGGGATCTTTAACGTGCACTGACATCGCACAGCACACGGGCGCCTTAGCGTATTTCCTCATAAAAACGCAGCCGCCGCGGTCGGGTTCGGGTTTATTTGAAAAAAACATTTAATTTGTTTTAAATACCGACTCACCCAACAGCGCGTTCTCTTGTAATACACTGCTTCTGGAGTGGTCTTTTTCGTTTCTATTTCATGGCGTCAAGTTCTGTCTGCATGGTGGTATAAAATGTGTGTTCGTCTGAATAAAATCAGCCGCCAGTTTCCGCCTATCACATGCACTTGTCGTCCTTGTTTGTGCCGCACTT